>NC_139228.1:23264327-23498828 GCF_055691185.1 Crinia signifera | reverse complement strand
TGAATTTTCATTTTTTGACCAAAACGACAGCCCCGGGGGTTATAAACATGTTGATATGGTTGTGATTTTTTTCTGACTGCGGTTTCAAAACCATGCACCAGAATCCACTTCTTTCAACTCAGTAATACATTTTGGATGTGTACCTAGAGTTAAAAGCAGAAAAACTGAACTTTTCGAATTTTCATTTTTTGACCAAAACGACAGCCCCGGAGGTAATAAACATGTTGATATGGTTGTGATTTTTTTTCTGACTGCGGTTTCAAAACCATGCACCAGAATCCACTTTCAACTCAGTAATACATTTTGGATGTGTACCTAGAGTTTAAAGCAGAAAAAACGGAACTTTTAGAATTTTCATTTTTTGACCAAAACGACAGCCCCGGGGATTATAAACATGTTGATATGGTTGTGATTTTTTTTCTGACTGCGGTTTCAAAACCATGCACCAGAATCCACTTCTTTCAACTCAGTAATACATTTTGGATGTGTACCTAGAGTTTAAAGCAGAAAAAACTGAACTTTTAGAATTTTCATTTTTTTGACCAAAACGACAGCCCCGGGGGTTATAAACATGTTGATATGGTTGTGATTTTTTTTCTGACTGCGGTTTCAAAACCATGCACCAGAATCCACTTCTTTCAACTCAGTAATACATTTTGGATGTGTACCTAGAGTTTAAAGCAGAAAAAACGGAACTTTTAGAATTTTCATTTTTTGACCAAAACGACAGCCCCGGGGGTTATAAACATGTTGATATTGATGTGGTTCTTTTCTGACTGCGGTTTCAAAACCATGCACCAGAATCCACTTCTTTCAATTCAGTAATACATTTTGGATGTGTACCTAGAGTTTAAAGCAGAAAAAACTGAACTTTTAGAATTTTCATTTTTTGACCAAAACGACAGCCCCGGGGATTATAAACATGTTGATATGGTTGTGATTTTTTTTCTGACTGCGGTTTCAAAACCATGCACCAGAATCCACTTCTTTCAACTCAGTAATACATTTTGGATGTGTACCTAGAGTTTAAAGCAGAAAAAACGGAACTTTTAGAATTTTCATTTTTTGACCAAAACGACAGCCCCGGGGGTTATAAACATGTTGATATGGTTGTGATTTTTTTTCTGACTGCGGTTTCAAAACCATGCACCAGAATCCACTTCTTTCAACTCAGTAATACATTTTGGATGTGTACCTAGAGTTTAAAGCAGAAAAAACGGAACTTTTAGAATTTTCATTTTTTGACCAAAACGACAGCCCCGGGGGTTATAAACATGTTGATATTGATGTGGTTCTTTTCTGACTGCGGTTTCAAAACCATGCACCAGAATCCACTTCTTTCAACTCAGTAATACATTTTGGATGTGTACCTAGAGTTTAAAGCAGAAAAAACGGAACTTTTAGAATTTTCATTTTTTGACCAAAACGACAGCCCCGGGGGTATATAAACATGTTAATATGGTTGTGATTTTTTTTCTGACTGCGGTTTCAAAACCATGCACCAGAATCCACTTCTTTCAACTCAGTAATACATTTTGGATGTGTACCTAGAGTTTAAAGCAGAAAAAACTGAACTTTTAGAATTTTCATTTTTTGACCAAAACGACAGCCCCGGGGGTTATAAACATGTTGATATGGTTGTGATTTTTTTTCTGACTGCGGTTTCAAAACCATGCACCAGAATCCACTTCTTTCAACTCAGTAATACATTTTGGATGTGTACCTAGAGTTAAAAGCAGAAAAAACTGAACTTTTCGAATTTTCATTTTTTGACCAAAACGACAGCCCCGGAGGTTATAAACATGTTGATATGGTTGTGATTTTTTTCTGACTGCGGTTTCAAAACCATGCACCAGAATCCACTTTCAACTCAGTAATACATTTTGGATGTGTACCTAGAGTTTAAAGCAGAAAAAACGGAACTTTTAGAATTTTCATTTTTTGACCAAAACGACAGCCCCGGGGGTTATAAACATGTTGATATGGTTGTGATTTTTTTTCTGACTGCGGTTTCAAATCCATGCACCAGAATCCACTTCTTTCAACTCAGTAATACATTTTGGATGTGTACCTAGAGTTTAAAGCAGAAAAAACTGAACTTTTAGAATTTTCATTTTTTTGACCAAAACGACAGCCCCGGGGGTTATAAACATGTTGATATGGTTGTGATTTTTTTTTCTGACTGCGGTTTCAAAACCATGCACTAGAATCCACTTCTTTCAACTCAGTAATACATTTTGGATGTGTACCTAGAGTTTAAAGCAGAAAAAACTGAACTTTTCGAATTTTCATTTTTTGACCAAAACGACAGCCCCGGGGGTTATAAACATGTTGATATGGTTGTGATTTTTTTTCTGACTGCGGTTTCAAAACCATGCACCAGAATCCACTTTCAACTCAGTAATACATTTTGGATGTGTACCTAGAGTTTAAAGCAGAAAAAACTGAACTTTTAGAATTTTCAGTTTTTGACCAAAACGACAGCCCCGGGGGTTATAAACATGTTGATATGGTTGTGATTTTTTTTCTGACTGCGGTTTCAAAACCATGCACCAGAATCCACTTCTTTCAACTCAGTAATACATTTTGGATGTGTACCTAGAGTTTAAAGCAGAAAAAACGGAACTTTTAGAATTTTCATTTTTTGACCAAAATGACAGCCCCGGGGGTTATAAACATGTTGATATGGTTGTGATTTTTTTTCTGACTGCGGTTTCAAAACCATGCACCAGAATCCACTTCTTTCAACTCAGTAATACATTTTGGATGTGTACCTTGAGTTTAAAGCAGAAAAAACTGAACTTTTAGAATTTTCATTTTTGACCAAAACGACAGCCCCAGGGGTTATAAACATGTTGATATGGATGTGATTTTTTTTCTGACTGCGGTTTCAAAACCATGCACCAGAATCCACTTCTTTCAACTCAGTAATACATTTTGGATGTGTACCTAGAGTTTAAAGCAGAAAAAAAGGAACTTTTAGAATTTTCATTTTTTGACCAAAACGACAGCCCCGGGGGTTATAAACATGTTGATATGGTTGTGATTTTTTTTCTGACTGCGGTTTCAAAACCATGCACCAGAATCCACTTCTTTCAACTCAGTAATACATTTTGGATGTGTACCTAGAGTTTAAAGCAGAAAAAACGGAACTTTTAGAATTTTCATTTTTTGACCAAAACGACAGCCCCGGGGGTTATAAACATGTTGATATGGTTGTGATTTTTTTTCTGACTGCGGTTTCAAAACCATGCACCAGAATCCACTTCTTTCAACTCAGTAATACATTTTGGATGTGTACCTAGAGTTTAAAGCAGAAAAAACGGAACTTTTAGAATTTTCATTTTTTGACCAAAATGACAGCCCCGGGGGTTATAAACATGTTGATATGGTTGTGATTTTTTTTCTGACTGCGGTTTCAAAACCATGCACCAGAATCCACTTCTTTCAACTCAGTAATACATTTTGGATGTGTACCTTGAGTTTAAAGCAGAAAAAACTGAACTTTTAGAATTTTCATTTTTGACCAAAACGACAGCCCCAGGGGTTATAAACATGTTGATATGGATGTGATTTTTTTTCTGACTGCGGTTTCAAAACCATGCACCAGAATCCACTTCTTTCAACTCAGTAATACATTTTGGATGTGTACCTAGAGTTTAAAGCAGAAAAAAAGGAACTTTTAGAATTTTCATTTTTTGACCAAAACGACAGCCCCGGGGGTTATAAACATGTTGATATGGTTGTGATTTTTTTTCTGACTGCGGTTTCAAAACCATGCACCAGAATCCACTTCTTTCAACTCAGTAATACATTTTGGATGTGTACCTAGAGTTTAAAGCAGAAAAAACGGAACTTTTAGAATTTTCATTTTTTGACCAAAACGACAGCCCCGGGGGTTATAAACATGTTGATATGGTTGTGATTTTTTTTCTGACTGCGGTTTCAAAACCATGCACCAGAATCCACTTCTTTCAACTCAGTAATACATTTTGGATGTGTACCTAGAGTTTAAAGCAGAAAAAACGGAACTTTTAGAATTTTCATTTTTTGACCAAAACGACAGCCCCGGGGGTTATAAACATGTTGATATGGTTGTGATTTTTTTTCTGACTGCGGTTTCAAAACCATGCACCAGAATCCACTTCTTTCAACTCAGTAATACATTTTGGATGTGTACCTAGAGTTTAAAGCAGAAAAAACGGAACTTTTAGAATTTTCATTTTTTGACCAAAACGACAGCCCCGGGGGTTATAAACATGTTGATATTGATGTGGTTCTTTTCTGACTGCGGTTTCAAAACCATGCACCAGAATCCACTTCTTTCAACTCAGTAATACATTTTGGATGTGTACCTAGAGTTTAAAGCAGAAAAAACGGAACTTTTAGAATTTTCATTTTTTGACCAAAACGACAGCCCCGGGGGTTATAAACATGTTGATATGGTTGTGATTTTTTTTCTGACTGCGGTTTCAAAACCATGCACCAGAATCCACTTCTTTCAACTCAGTAATACATTTTGGATGTGTACCTAGAGTTTAAAGCAGAAAAAACTGAACTTTTAGAATTTTCATTTTTTGACCAAAACGACAGCCCCGGGGGTTATAAACATGTTGATATGGTTGTGATTTTTTTTCTGACTGCGGTTTCAAAACCATGCACCAGAATCCACTTCTTTCAACTCAGTAATACATTTTGGATGTGTACCTAGAGTTAAAAGCAGAAAAAACTGAACTTTTCGAATTTTCATTTTTTGACCAAAACGACAGCCCCGGAGGTAATAAACATGTTGATATGGTTGTGATTTTTTTTCTGACTGCGGTTTCAAAACCATGCACCAGAATCCACTTTCAACTCAGTAATACATTTTGGATGTGTACCTAGAGTTTAAAGCAGAAAAAACGGAACTTTTAGAATTTTCATTTTTTGACCAAAACGACAGCCCCGGGGATTATAAACATGTTGATATGGTTGTGATTTTTTTTCTGACTGCGGTTTCAAAACCATGCACCAGAATCCACTTCTTTCAACTCAGTAATACATTTTGGATGTGTACCTAGAGTTTAAAGCAGAAAAAACTGAACTTTTAGAATTTTCATTTTTTTGACCAAAACGACAGCCCCGGGGGTTATAAACATGTTGATATGGTTGTGATTTTTTTTCTGACTGCGGTTTCAAAACCATGCACCAGAATCCACTTCTTTCAACTCAGTAATACATTTTGGATGTGTACCTAGAGTTTAAAGCAGAAAAAACGGAACTTTTAGAATTTTCATTTTTTGACCAAAACGACAGCCCCGGGGGTTATAAACATGTTGATATTGATGTGGTTCTTTTCTGACTGCGGTTTCAAAACCATGCACCAGAATCCACTTCTTTCAATTCAGTAATACATTTTGGATGTGTACCTAGAGTTTAAAGCAGAAAAAACTGAACTTTTAGAATTTTCATTTTTTGACCAAAACGACAGCCCCGGGGATTATAAACATGTTGATATGGTTGTGATTTTTTTTCTGACTGCGGTTTCAAAACCATGCACCAGAATCCACTTCTTTCAACTCAGTAATACATTTTGGATGTGTACCTAGAGTTTAAAGCAGAAAAAACGGAACTTTTAGAATTTTCATTTTTTGACCAAAACGACAGCCCCGGGGGTTATAAACATGTTGATATGGTTGTGATTTTTTTTCTGACTGCGGTTTCAAAACCATGCACCAGAATCCACTTCTTTCAACTCAGTAATACATTTTGGATGTGTACCTAGAGTTTAAAGCAGAAAAAACGGAACTTTTAGAATTTTCATTTTTTGACCAAAACGACAGCCCCGGGGGTTATAAACATGTTGATATTGATGTGGTTCTTTTCTGACTGCGGTTTCAAAACCATGCACCAGAATCCACTTCTTTCAACTCAGTAATACATTTTGGATGTGTACCTAGAGTTTAAAGCAGAAAAAACGGAACTTTTAGAATTTTCATTTTTTGACCAAAACGACAGCCCCGGGGTATATAAACATGTTAATATGGTTGTGATTTTTTTTCTGACTGCGGTTTCAAAACCATGCACCAGAATCCACTTCTTTCAACTCAGTAATACATTTTGGATGTGTACCTAGAGTTTAAAGCAGAAAAAACTGAACTTTTAGAATTTTCATTTTTTGACCAAAACGACAGCCCCGGGGGTTATAAACATGTTGATATGGTTGTGATTTTTTTTCTGACTGCGGTTTCAAAACCATGCACCAGAATCCACTTCTTTCAACTCAGTAATACATTTTGGATGTGTACCTAGAGTTAAAAGCAGAAAAAACTGAACTTTTCGAATTTTCATTTTTTGACCAAAACGACAGCCCCGGAGGTTATAAACATGTTGATATGGTTGTGATTTTTTTTCTGACTGCGGTTTCAAAACCATGCACCAGAATCCACTTTCAACTCAGTAATACATTTTGGATGTGTACCTAGAGTTTAAAGCAGAAAAAACGGAACTTTTAGAATTTTCATTTTTTGACCAAAACGACAGCCCCGGGGGTTATAAACATGTTGATATGGTTGTGATTTTTTTTCTGACTGCGGTTTCAAATCCATGCACCAGAATCCACTTCTTTCAACTCAGTAATACATTTTGGATGTGTACCTAGAGTTTAAAGCAGAAAAAACTGAACTTTTAGAATTTTCATTTTTTTGACCAAAACGACAGCCCCGGGGGTTATAAACATGTTGATATGGTTGTGATTTTTTTTCTGACTGCGGTTTCAAAACCATGCACTAGAATCCACTTCTTTCAACTCAGTAATACATTTTGGATGTGTACCTAGAGTTTAAAGCAGAAAAAACTGAACTTTTCGAATTTTCATTTTTTGACCAAAACGACAGCCCCGGGGGTTATAAACATGTTGATATGGTTGTGATTTTTTTTCTGACTGCGGTTTCAAAACCATGCACCAGAATCCACTTTCAACTCAGTAATACATTTTGGATGTGTACCTAGAGTTTAAAGCAGAAAAAACTGAACTTTTAGAATTTTCAGTTTTTGACCAAAACGACAGCCCCGGGGGTTATAAACATGTTGATATGGTTGTGATTTTTTTTCTGACTGCGGTTTCAAAACCATGCACCAGAATCCACTTCTTTCAACTCAGTAATACATTTTGGATGTGTACCTAGAGTTTAAAGCAGAAAAAACGGAACTTTTAGAATTTTCATTTTTTGACCAAAATGACAGCCCCGGGGGTTATAAACATGTTGATATGGTTGTGATTTTTTTTCTGACTGCGGTTTCAAAACCATGCACCAGAATCCACTTCTTTCAACTCAGTAATACATTTTGGATGTGTACCTTGAGTTTAAAGCAGAAAAAACTGAACTTTTAGAATTTTCATTTTTGACCAAAACGACAGCCCCAGGGGTTATAAACATGTTGATATGGATGTGATTTTTTTTCTGACTGCGGTTTCAAAACCATGCACCAGAATCCACTTCTTTCAACTCAGTAATACATTTTGGATGTGTACCTAGAGTTTAAAGCAGAAAAAAATGAACTTTTAGAATTTTCATTTTTTGACCAAAACGACAGCCCCGGGGGTTATAAACATGTTGATATGGTTGTGATTTTTTTTCTGACTGCGGTTTCAAAACCATGCACCAGAATCCACTTCTTTCAACTCAGTAATACATTTTGGATGTGTACCTAGAGTTTAAAGCAGAAAAAACGGAACTTTTAGAATTTTCATTTTTTGACCAAAACGACAGCCCCGGGGGTTATAAACATGTTGATATGGTTGTGATTTTTTTTCTGACTGCGGTTTCAAAACCATGCACCAGAATCCACTTCTTTTAACTCAGTAATACATTTTGGATGTGTACCTAGAGTTTAAAGCAGAAAAAACGGAACTTTTAGAATTTTCATTTTTTGACCAAAACGACAGCCCCGGGGGTTATTAACATGTTGATATGGTTGTGATTTTTTTTTCTGACTGCGGTTTCAAAACCATGCACCAGAATCCACTTCTTTCAACTCAGTAATACATTTTGGATGTGTACCTAGAGTTTAAAGCAGAAAAAACGGAACTTTTAGAATTTTCATTTTTTGACCAAAACGACAGCCCCGGGGGTTATAAACATGTTGATATTGATGTGGTTCTTTTCTGACTGCGGTTTCAAAACCATGCACCAGAATCCACTTCTTTCAACTCAGTAATACATTTTGGATGTGTACCTAGAGTTTAAAGCAGAAAAAACGGAACTTTTAGAATTTTCATTTTTTGACCAAAACGACAGCCCCGGGGGTTATAAACATGTTGATATGGTTGTGATTTTTTTTCTGACTGCGGTTTCAAAACCATGCACCAGAATCCACTTCTTTCAACTCAGTAATACATTTTGGATGTGTACCTAGAGTTTAAAGCAGAAAAAACTGAACTTTTAGAATTTTCATTTTTTGACCAAAACGACAGCCCCGGGGGTTATAAACATGTTGATATGGTTGTGATTTTTTTTCTGACTGCGGTTTCAAAACCATGCACCAGAATCCACTTCTTTCAACTCAGTAATACATTTTGGATGTGTACCTAGAGTTAAAAGCAGAAAAAACTGAACTTTTCGAATTTTCATTTTTTGACCAAAACGACAGCCCCGGAGGTAATAAACATGTTGATATGGTTGTGATTTTTTTTCTGACTGCGGTTTCAAAACCATGCACCAGAATCCACTTTCAACTCAGTAATACATTTTGGATGTGTACCTAGAGTTTAAAGCAGAAAAAACGGAACTTTTAGAATTTTCATTTTTTGACCAAAACGACAGCCCCGGGGATTATAAACATGTTGATATGGTTGTGATTTTTTTTCTGACTGCGGTTTCAAAACCATGCACCAGAATCCACTTCTTTCAACTCAGTAATACATTTTGGATGTGTACCTAGAGTTTAAAGCAGAAAAAACTGAACTTTTAGAATTTTCATTTTTTTGACCAAAACGACAGCCCCGGGGGTTATAAACATGTTGATATGGTTGTGATTTTTTTTCTGACTGCGGTTTCAAAACCATGCACCAGAATCCACTTCTTTCAACTCAGTAATACATTTTGGATGTGTACCTAGAGTTTAAAGCAGAAAAAACGGAACTTTTAGAATTTTCATTTTTTGACCAAAACGACAGCCCCGGGGGTTATAAACATGTTGATATTGATGTGGTTCTTTTCTGACTGCGGTTTCAAAACCATGCACCAGAATCCACTTCTTTCAATTCAGTAATACATTTTGGATGTGTACCTAGAGTTTAAAGCAGAAAAAACTGAACTTTTAGAATTTTCATTTTTTGACCAAAACGACAGCCCCGGGGATTATAAACATGTTGATATGGTTGTGATTTTTTTTCTGACTGCGGTTTCAAAACCATGCACCAGAATCCACTTCTTTCAACTCAGTAATACATTTTGGATGTGTACCTAGAGTTTAAAGCAGAAAAAACGGAACTTTTAGAATTTTCATTTTTTGACCAAAACGACAGCCCCGGGGGTTATAAACATGTTGATATGGTTGTGATTTTTTTTCTGACTGCGGTTTCAAAACCATGCACCAGAATCCACTTCTTTCAACTCAGTAATACATTTTGGATGTGTACCTAGAGTTTAAAGCAGAAAAAACGGAACTTTTAGAATTTTCATTTTTTGACCAAAACGACAGCCCCGGGGGTTATAAACATGTTGATATTGATGTGGTTCTTTTCTGACTGCGGTTTCAAAACCATGCACCAGAATCCACTTCTTTCAACTCAGTAATACATTTTGGATGTGTACCTAGAGTTTAAAGCAGAAAAAACGGAACTTTTAGAATTTTCATTTTTTGACCAAAACGACAGCCCCGGGGTATATAAACATGTTAATATGGTTGTGATTTTTTTTCTGACTGCGGTTTCAAAACCATGCACCAGAATCCACTTCTTTCAACTCAGTAATACATTTTGGATGTGTACCTAGAGTTTAAAGCAGAAAAAACTGAACTTTTAGAATTTTCATTTTTTGACCAAAACGACAGCCCCGGGGGTTATAAACATGTTGATATGGTTGTGATTTTTTTTCTGACTGCGGTTTCAAAACCATGCACCAGAATCCACTTCTTTCAACTCAGTAATACATTTTGGATGTGTACCTAGAGTTAAAAGCAGAAAAAACTGAACTTTTCGAATTTTCATTTTTTGACCAAAACGACAGCCCCGGAGGTTATAAACATGTTGATATGGTTGTGATTTTTTTTCTGACTGCGGTTTCAAAACCATGCACCAGAATCCACTTTCAACTCAGTAATACATTTTGGATGTGTACCTAGAGTTTAAAGCAGAAAAAACGGAACTTTTAGAATTTTCATTTTTTGACCAAAACGACAGCCCCGGGGGTTATAAACATGTTGATATGGTTGTGATTTTTTTTCTGACTGCGGTTTCAAATCCATGCACCAGAATCCACTTCTTTCAACTCAGTAATACATTTTGGATGTGTACCTAGAGTTTAAAGCAGAAAAAACTGAACTTTTAGAATTTTCATTTTTTTGACCAAAACGACAGCCCCGGGGGTTATAAACATGTTGATATGGTTGTGATTTTTTTTCTGACTGCGGTTTCAAAACCATGCACTAGAATCCACTTCTTTCAACTCAGTAATACATTTTGGATGTGTACCTAGAGTTTAAAGCAGAAAAAACTGAACTTTTCGAATTTTCATTTTTTGACCAAAACGACAGCCCCGGGGGTTATAAACATGTTGATATGGTTGTGATTTTTTTTCTGACTGCGGTTTCAAAACCATGCACCAGAATCCACTTTCAACTCAGTAATACATTTTGGATGTGTACCTAGAGTTTAAAGCAGAAAAAACTGAACTTTTAGAATTTTCAGTTTTTGACCAAAACGACAGCCCCGGGGGTTATAAACATGTTGATATGGTTGTGATTTTTTTTCTGACTGCGGTTTCAAAACCATGCACCAGAATCCACTTCTTTCAACTCAGTAATACATTTTGGATGTGTACCTAGAGTTTAAAGCAGAAAAAACGGAACTTTTAGAATTTTCATTTTTTGACCAAAATGACAGCCCCGGGGGTTATAAACATGTTGATATGGTTGTGATTTTTTTTCTGACTGCGGTTTCAAAACCATGCACCAGAATCCACTTCTTTCAACTCAGTAATACATTTTGGATGTGTACCTTGAGTTTAAAGCAGAAAAAACTGAACTTTTAGAATTTTCATTTTTGACCAAAACGACAGCCCCAGGGGTTATAAACATGTTGATATGGATGTGATTTTTTTTCTGACTGCGGTTTCAAAACCATGCACCAGAATCCACTTCTTTCAACTCAGTAATACATTTTGGATGTGTACCTAGAGTTTAAAGCAGAAAAAAATGAACTTTTAGAATTTTCATTTTTTGACCAAAACGACAGCCCCGGGGGTTATAAACATGTTGATATGGTTGTGATTTTTTTTCTGACTGCGGTTTCAAAACCATGCACCAGAATCCACTTCTTTCAACTCAGTAATACATTTTGGATGTGTACCTAGAGTTTAAAGCAGAAAAAACGGAACTTTTAGAATTTTCATTTTTTGACCAAAACGACAGCCCCGGGGGTTATAAACATGTTGATATGGTTGTGATTTTTTTTCTGACTGCGGTTTCAAAACCATGCACCAGAATCCACTTCTTTTAACTCAGTAATACATTTTGGATGTGTACCTAGAGTTTAAAGCAGAAAAAACGGAACTTTTAGAATTTTCATTTTTTGACCAAAACGACAGCCCCGGGGGTTATTAACATGTTGATATGGTTGTGATTTTTTTTTCTGACTGCGGTTTCAAAACCATGCACCAGAATCCACTTCTTTCAACTCAGTAATACATTTTGGATGTGTACCTAGAGTTTAAAGCAGAAAAAACTGAACTTTTATAATTTTCATTTTTTTACCAAAACGACAGCCCCGGGGGTTATAAACATGTTGATATGGTTGTGATTTTTTTTCTGACTGCGGTTTCAAAACCATGCACCAGAATCCACTTCTTTTAACTCAGTAATACATTTTGGATGTGTACCTAGAGTTTAAAGCAGAAAAAACGGAACTTTTAGAATTTTCATTTTTTGACCAAAACGACAGCCCCGGGGGTTATTAACATGTTGATATGGTTGTGATTTTTTTTCTGACTGCGGTTTCAAAACCATGCACCAGAATCCACTTCTTTCAACTCAGTAATACATTTTGGATGTGTACCTAGAGTTTAAAGCAGAAAAAACTGAACTTTTATAATTTTCATTTTTTGACCAAAACGACAGCCCCGGGGGTTATAAACATGTTGATATGGTTGTGATTTTTTTTCTGACTGCGGTTTCAAAACCATGCACCAGAATCCACTTCTTTCAACTCAGTAATACATTTTGGATGTGTACCTAGAGTTTAAAGCAGAAAAAACGGAACTTTTAGAATTTTTATTTTTTGACCAAAACGACAGCCCCGGGGGTTATAAACATGTTGATATGGTTGTGATTTTTTCTCTGACTGCGGTTTCAAAACCATGCACCAGAATCCACTTCTTTCAACTCAGTAATACACTTTGGATGTGTACCTAGAGTTTAAAGCAGAAAAAAACGGAACTTATAGAATTTTTATTTTTTGACCAAAACGACAGCCCCGGGGGTTATAAACATGTTGATATGGTTGTGATTTTTTTTCTGACTGTGGTTTCAAAACCATGCACCAGAATCCACTTCTTTCAACTCAGTAATACATTTTGGATGTGTACCTAGAGTTTAAAGCAGAAAAAACTGAACTTTTAGAATTTTCATTTTTTGACCAAAACGACAGCCCCGGGGGTTATAAACATGTTGATATGGTTGTGATTTTTTTTCTGACTGTGGTTTCAAAACCATGCACCAGAATCCACTTCTTTCAACTCAGTAATACATTTTGGATGTGTACCTAGAGTTTAAAGCAGAAAAACATGAACTTTTAGAATTTTCATTTTTTGACCAAAACGACAGCCCCAGGGGTTATAAACATGTTGATATGGATGTGATTTTTTTTCTGACTGCGGTTTCAAAACCATGCACCAGAATCCACTTCTTTCAACTCAGTAATACATTTTGGATGTGTACCTAGAGTTTAAAGCAGAAAAAACGGAACTTTTAGAATTTTCATTTTTTGACCAAAACGACAGCCCCGGGGGTTATAAACATGTTGATATGGTTGTGATTTTTTTTCTGACTGCGGTTTCAAAACCATGCACCAGAATCCACTTCTTTCAACTCAGTAATACATTTTGGATGTGTACCTAGAGTTTAAAGCAGAAAAAACGGAACTTTTAGAATTTTCATTTTTTGACCAAAACGACAGCCCCGGGGGTTATAAACATGTTGATATGGTTGTGATTTTTTTTCTGACTGCGGTTTCAAAACCATGCACCAGAATCCACTTCTTTCAACTCAGTAATACATTTTGGATGTGTACCTAGAGTTTAAAGCAGAAAAAACTGAACTTTTAGAATTTTCATTTTTTGACCAAAACGACAGCCCCGGGGGTTATAAACATGTTGATATGGTTGTGATTTTTTTTCTGACTGCGGTTTCAAAACCATGCACCAGAATCCACTCCTTTCAACTCAGTAATACATTTTGGATGTGTACCTAGAGTTTAAAGCAGAAAAAACGGAACTTTTAGAATTTTCATTTTTTGACCAAAACAACAGCCCCGGGGGTTATAAACATGTTGATATGGTTTTGATTTTTTTTCTGACTGCGGTTTCAAAACCATGCACCAGAATCCACTTCTTTCAACTCAGTAATACATTTTGGATGTGTACCTAGAGTTTAAAGCAGAAAAAACGGAACTTTTAGAATTTTCAGTTTTTGACCAAAACGACAGCCCCGGGGGTTATAAACATGTTGATATGGTTGTGATTTTTTTTCTGACTGCGGTTTCAAAACCATGCACCAGAATCCACTTCTTTCAACTCAGTAATACATTTTGGATGTGTACCTAGAGTTTAAAGCAGAAAAAATGGAACTTTTAGAATTTTCATTTTTTGACCAAAACGACAGCCCCGGGGATTATAAACATGTTGATATGGTTGTGATTTTTTTTCTGACTGCGGTTTCAAAACCATGCACCAGAATCCACTTCTTTCAACTCAGTAATACATTTTGGATGGGTACCTAGAGTTTAAAGCAGAAAAAACGGAACTTTTAGAATTTTCATTTTTTGACCAAAACGACAGCCCCGGGGGTTATAAACATGTTGATATGGTTGTGATTTTTTTTCTGACTGCGGTTTCAAAACCATGCACCAGAATCCACTTCTTTCAACTCAGTAATACATTTTGGATGTGTACCTAGAGTTTAAAGCAGAAAAAATGGAACTTTTAGAATTTTCATTTTTTTGACCAAAACGACAGCCCCGGGGGTTATAAACATGTTGATATGGATGTGATTTTTTTTCTGACTGCGGTTTCAAAACCATGCACCAGAATCCACTTCTTTCAACTCAGTAATACATTTTGGATGTGTACCTAGAGTTTAAAGCAGAAAAAACTGAACTTTTAGAATTTTCAGTTTTTGACCAAAACGACAGCCCCGGGGGTTATAAACATGTTGATATGGTTGTGATTTTTTTTCTGACTGCGGTTTCAAAACCATGCACCAGAATCCACTTCTTTCAACTCAGTAATACATTTTGTATGTGTACCTAGAGTTTAAAGCAGAAAAAAACGGAACTTTTAGAATTTTCATTTTTTGACCAAAATGACAGCCCCGGGGGTTATAAACATGTTGATATGGTTGTGATTTTTTTTCTGACTGCGGTTTCAAAACCATGCACCAGAATCCACTTCTTTCAACTCAGTAATACATTTTGGATGTGTACCTAGAGTTTAAAGCAGAAAAAACGGAACTTTTAGAATTTTCATTTTTTGACCAAAACGACAGCCCCGGGGGTTATAAACATGTTGATATGGTTGTGATTTTTTTTCTGACTGTGGTTTCAAAACCATGCACCAGAATCCACTTCTTTCAACTCAGTAATACATTTTGGATGTGTACCTAGAGTTTAAAGCAGAAAAAACTGAACTTTTAGAATTTTCAGTTTTTGACCAAAATGACAGCCCCGGGGGTTATAAACATGTTGATATGGTTGTGATTTTTTTTCTGACTGCGGTTTCAAAACCATGCACCAGAATCCACTTCTTTCAACTCAGTAATACATTTTGGATGTGTACCTAGAGTTTAAAGCAGAAAAAACTGAACTTTTAGAATTTTCATTTTTTGACCAAAATGACAGCCCCGGGGGTTATAAACATGTTGATATGGTTGTGATTTTTTTTCTGACTGCGGTTTCAAAACCATGCACCAGAATCCACTTCTTTCAACTCAGTAATACATTTTGGATGTGTACCTAGAGTTTAAAGCAGAAAAAACGGAACTTTTAGAATTTTCATTTTTTGACCAAAACGACAGCCCCGGGGGTTATAAACATGTTGATATGGTTGTGATTTTGTTTCTGACTGTGGTTTCAAAACCATGCACCAGAATCCACTTCTTTCAACTCAGTAATACATTTTGGATGTGTACCTAGAGTTTAAAGCAGAAAAACATGAATTTTTAGAATTTTCATTTTTTGACCAAAACGACAGCCCCAGGGGTTATAAACATGTTGATATGGATGTGATTTTTTTTCTGACTGCGGTTTCAAAACCATGCACCAGAATCCACTTCTTTCAACTCAGTAATACATTTTGGATGTGTACCTAAAGTTTAAAGCAGAAAAAACGGAACTTTTATAATTTTCATTTTTTGACCAAAACGACAGCCCCGGGGGTTATAAACATGTTGATATGGTTGTGATTTTTTTTCTGACTGCGGTTTCAAAACCATGCACCAGAATCCACTTCTTTCAACTCAGTAATACATTTTGGATGTGTACCTAGAGTTTAAAGCAGAAAAAAACGGAACTTTTAGAATTTTCATTTTTTGACCAAAACGACAGCCCTGGGGGTTATAAACATGTTGATATGGTTGTGATTTTTTTTCTGACTGTGGTTTCAAAACCATGCACCAGAATCCACTTCTTTCAACTCAGTAATACATTTTGGATGTGTACCTAGAGTTTAAAGCAGAAAAACATGAACTTTTAGAATTTTCATTTTTTGACCAAAACGACAGCCCCGGGGGTTATAAACGTGTTGATATGGTTGTGATTTTTTTTCTGACTGTGGTTTCAAAACCATGCACCAGAATCCACTTCTTTCAACTCAGTAATACATTTTGGATGTGTACCTAGAGTTTAAAGCAGAAAAACATGAACTTTTAGAATTTTTTTATTTTTTGACCAAAACGACAGCCCCGGGGGTTATAAACATGTTGATATGGATGTGATTTTTTTTCTGACTGCGGTTTCAAAACCATGCACCAGAATCCACTTCTTTCAACTCAGTAATACATTTTGGATGTGTACCTAGAGTTTAAAGCAGAAAAAACGTAACTTTTAGAATTTTCATTTTTTTACCAAAACGACAGCCCCGGGGGTTATAAACATGTTGATATGGTTGTGATTTTTTTTCTGACTGCGGTTTCAAAACCATGCACCAGAATCCACTTCTTTCAACTCAGTAATACATTTTGGATGTGTACCTAGAGTTTAAAGCAGAAAAAACTGAACTTTTATAATTTTCATTTTTTGACCAAAACGACAGCCCCGGGGGTTATAAACATGTTTATATGGTTGTGATTTTTTTTCTGACTGCGGTTTCAAAACCATGCACCAGAATACACTTCTTTCAACTCAGTAATACATTTTGGATGTGTACCTAGAGTTTAAAGCAGAAAAAACGGAACTTTTAGAATTTTCATTTTTTGACCAAAACGACAGCCCCGGGGGTTATAAACATGTTGATATGGTTGTGATTTTTTTTCTGACTGCGGTTTCAAAACCATGCACCAGAATCCACTTCTTTTAACTCAGTAATACATTTTGGATGTGTACCTAGAGTTTAAAGCAGAAAAACATGAACTTTTAGAATTTTCATTTTTTGACCAAAACAACAGCCCCGGGGGTTATAAACGTGTTTATATGGTTGTGATTTTTTTTCTGACTGCGGTTTCAAAACCATGCACCAGAATCCACTTCTTTCAACTCAGTAATACATTTTGGATGTGTACCTAGAGTTTAAAGCAGAAAAAAATGAACTTTTAGAATTTTCATTTTTTGACCAAAACGACAGCCCCGGGGTTTATAAACATGTTGATATGGTTGTGATTTTTTTTCTGACTGCGGTTTCAAAACCATGCACCAGAATCCACTTCTTTCAACTCAGTAATACATTTTGGATGTGTACCTAGAGTTTAAAGCAGAAAAAACGGAACTTTTAGAATTTTCATTTTTTGACCAAAACGACAGCCCCGGGGGTTATAAAAATGTTGATATGGTTGTGATTTTTTTTCTGACTGCGGTTTAAAAACCATGCACCAGAATCCACTTCTTTCAACTCAGTAATACATTTTGGATGTGTACCTAGAGTTTAAAGCAGAAAAAACGGAACTTTTAGAATTTTCATTTTTTGACCAAAACGACAGCCCCGGGGGTTATTAACATGTTGATATGGTTGTGATTTTTTTTCTGACTGCGGTTTCAAAACCATGCACCAGAATCCACTTCTTTCAACTCAGTAATACATTTTGGATGTGTACCTAGAGTTTAAAGCAGAAAAAACGGAACTTTTAGAATTTTCATTTTTTGACCAAAACGACAGCCCCGGGGGTTATAAACATGTTGATATGGTTGTGATTTTTTTTCTGACTGCGGTTTCAAAACCATGCACCAGAATCCACTTTTTTCAACTCAGTAATACATTTTGGATGTGTACCTAGAGTTTAAAGCAGAAAAAAAGGAACTTTTAGAATTTTCATTTTTTGACCAAAACGACAGCCCCGGGGGTTATAAACATGTTGTTATGGTTGTGATTTTTTTTATGACTGCGGTTTCAAAACCATGCACCAGAATCCACTTCTTTCAACTCAGTAATACATTTTGGATGTGTACCTAGAGTTTAAAGCAGAAAAAAACGGAACTTTTAGAATTTTCATTTTTTGACCAAAACGACAGCCCCGGGGGTTATAAACATGTTGATATGGTTGTGATTTTTTTTCTGACTGCGGTTTCAAAACCATGCACCAGAATCCACTTCTTTCAACTCAGTAATACATTTTGGATGTGTACCTAGAGTTTAAAGCAGAAAAAACGGAACTTTTATAATTTTCATTTTTTGACCAAAAAGACAGCCCCGGGGGTTATAAACATGTTGATATGGTTGTGATTTTTTTTCTGACTGCGGTTTCAAAACCATGCACCAGAATCCACTTCTTTCAACTCAGTAATACATTTTGGATGTGTACCTAGAGTTTAAAGCAGAAAAAAATGAACTTTTAGAATTTTCAGTTTTTGACCGAAACGACAGCCCCGGGGGTTATAAACATGTTGATATGGTTGTGATTTTTTTTCTGACTGCGGTTTCAAAACCATGCACCAGAATCCACTTCTTTCAACTCAGTAATACATTTTGGATGTGTACCTAGAGTTTAAAGCAGAAAATACGGAACTTTTAGAATTTTCATTTTTTGACCAAAACGACAGCCCCGGGGGTTATAAACATGTTGATATGGTTGTGATTTTTTTTCTGACTGCGGTTTCAAAACCATGCACCAGAATCCACTTCTTTCAACTCAGTAATACATTTTGGATGTGTACCTAGAGTTTAAAGCAGAAAAAACGGAACTTTTATAATTTTCATTTTTTTGACCAAAACGACAGCCCCGGGGGTTATAAACATGTTGATATGGTTGTGATTTTTTTTCTGACTGCGGTTTCAAAACCATGCACCAGAATCCACTTCTTTCAACTCAGTAATACATTTTGGATGTGTACCTAGAGTTTAAAGCAGAAAAAACTGAACTTTTAGAATTTTCAGTTTTTGACCAAAACGACAGCCCCGGGGGTTATAAACATGTTGATATGGTTGTGATTTTTTTTCTGACTGCGGTTTCAAATCCATGCACCAGAATCCACTTCTTTCAACTCAGTAGTACATTTTGGATGTGTACCTAGAGTTTAAAGCAGAAAAAACTGAACTTTTAGAATTTTCATTTTTTGACCAAAACGACAGCCTCGGGGGTCATAAACATGTTGATATGGTTGTGATTTTTTTTCTGACTGCGGTTTCAAAACCATGCACCAGAATCCACTTCTTTCAACTCAGTAATACATTTTGGATGTGTACCTAGAGTTTAAAGCAGAAAAAACTGAACTTTTAGAATTTTCAGTTTTTGACCAAAACGACAGCCCCGGGGGTTATAAACATGTTTATATGGTTGTGATTTTTTTTCTGACTGCGGTTTCAAAACCATGCACCAGAATCCACTTCTTTCAACTCAGTAATACATTTTGGATGTGTACCTAGAGTTTAAAGCAGAAAAAAAGGAACTTTTAGAATTTTCATTTTTTGACCAAAACGACAGCCCTGGGGGTTATAAACATGTTGATATAGTTGTGATTTTTTTTCTGACTGCGGTTTCAAAACCATGCACCAGAATCCACTTCTTTCAACTCAGTAATACATTTTGGATGTGTACCTAGAGTTTAAAGCAGAAAAAACGGAACTTTTAGAATTTTCATTTTTTGACCAAAACGACAGCCCCGGGGGTTATAAACATGTTGATATGGTTGTGATTTTTTTTATGACTGCGGTTTCAAAACCATGCACCAGAATCCACTTCTTTCAACTCAGTAATACATTTTGGATGTGTACCTAGAGTTTAAAGCAGAAAAAACGGAACTTTTAGAATTTTCATTTTTCACCAAAACGACAGCCCCGGGGGTTATAAACATGTTGATATGGTTGTGATTTTTTTTCTGACTGCGGTTTCAAAACCATGCACCAGAATCCACTTCTTTCAACTCAGTAATAGATTTTGGATGTGTACCTAGAGTTTAAAGCAGAAAAAACGGAACTTTTATAATTTTCATTTTTTGACCAAAACGACAGCCCCGGGGGTTATAAACATGTTGATATGGTTGTGATTTTTTTTCTGACTGCGGTTTCAAAACCATGCACCAGAATCCACTTCTTTCAACTCAGTAATACATTTTGGATGTGTACCTAGAGTTTAAAGCAGAAAAAACTGAACTTTTAGAATTTTCAGTTTTTGACCAAAACGACAGCCCCGGGGGTTATAAACATGTTGATATGGTTGTGATTTTTTTTCTGACTGCGGTTTCAAAACCATGCACCAGAATCCACTTCTTTCAACTCAGTAATACATTTTGGATGTGTACCTAGAGTTTAAAGCAGAAAAAACTGAACTTTTAGAATTTTCATTTTTTGACCAAAACGACAGCCCCGGGGGTTATAAACATGTTGATATGGTTGTGATTTTTTTTCTGACTGCGGTTTCAAAACCATGCACCAGAATCCACTTCTTTCAACTCAGTAATACATTTTGGATGTGTACCTAGAGTTTAAAGCAGAAAAAACGGAACTTTTATAATTTTCATTTTTTGACCAAAACGACAGCCCCGGGGGTTATAAACATGTTGATATGGTTGTGATTTTTTTTCTGACTGCGGTTTCAAAACCATGCACCAGAATCCACTTCTTTCAACTCAGTAATACATTTTGGATGTGTACCTAGAGTTTAAAGCAGAAAAAACGGAACTTTTAGAATTTTCAGTTTTTGACCAAAACGACAGCCCCGGGGGTTATAAACATGTTGATATGGTTGTTATTTTTTTTCTGACTGCGGTTTCAAAACCATGCACCAGAATCCACTTCTTTCAACTCAGTAGTACATTTTGGATGTGTACCTAGAGTTTAAAGCAGAAAAAACGGAACTTTTAGAATTTTAATTTTTTGACCAAAATGACAGCCTCGGGGGTTATAAACATGTTGATATGGATGTGATTTTTTTTCTGACTGCGGTTTCAAAACCATGCACCAGAATCCACTTCTTTTAACTCAGTAATACATTTTGGATGTGTACCTAGAGTTTAAAGCAGAAAAAACGGAACTTTTAAAATTTTCATTTTTTGACCAAAACGACAGCCCCGGGGGTTATAAACATGTTGATATGGTTGTGATTTTTTTCTGACTGCGGTTTCAAAACCATGCACCAGAATCCACTTCTTTCAACTCAGTAATACATTTTGGATGTGTACCTAGAGTTTAAAGCAGAAAAACAGGAACTTTTAGAATTTTAATTTTTTGACCAAAACGACAGCCCCGGGGGTTATAAACATGTTGATATGGATGTGATTTTTTTTCTGACTGCGGTTTCAAAACCATGCACCAGAATCCACTTCTTTCAACTCAGTAATACATTTTGGATGTGTACCTAGAGTTTAAAGCAGAAAAAACGGAACTTTTATAATTTTCATTTTTTGACCAAAACGACAGCCCCGGGGGTTATAAACATGTTGATATGGTTGTGATTTTTTTTCTGACTGCGGTTTCAAAACCATGCACCAGAATCCACTTCTTTCAACTCAGTAATACATTTTGGATGTGTACCTAGAGTTTAAAGCAGAAAAAACGGAACTTTTAGAATTTTCAGTTTTTGACCAAAACGACAGCGCCGGGGGTTATAAACATGTTGATATGGTTGTGATTATTTTTCTGACTGCGGTTTCAAAACCATGCACCAGAATCCACTTCTTTCAACTCAGTAGTACATTTTGGATGTGTACCTAGAGTTTAAAGCAGAAAAAACGGAACTTTTAGAATTTTCATTTTTTGACCAAAATGACAGCCTCGGGGGATATAAACATGTTGATATGGATGTGATTTTTTTTCTGACTGCGGTTTCAAAACCATGCACCAGAATCCACTTCTTTCAACTCAGTAATACATTTTGGATGTGTACCTAGAGTTTAAAGCAGAAAAAACGGAACTTTTAGAATTTTCATTTTTTGACCAAAACGACAGCCCCGGGGGTTATAAACATGTTGATATGGATGTGATTTTTTTTCTGACTGTTGTTTCAAAACCATGCACCAGAATCCACTTCTTTCAACTCAGTAATACATTTTGGATGTGTACCTAGAGTTTAAAGCAGAAAAAACGGAACTTTTAAAATTTTCATTTTTTGACCAAAACGACAGCCCCGGGGGTTATAAACATGTTGATATGGTTGTGATTTTTTTCTGACTGCGGTTTCAAAACCATGCACCAGAATCCACTTCTTTCAACTCAGTAATACATTTTGGATGTGTACCTAGAGTTTAAAGCAGAAAAACAGGAACTTTTAGAATTTTAATTTTTTGACCAAAACGACAGCCCCGGGGGTTATAAACATGTTGATATGGATGTGATTTTTTTTCTGACTGCGGTTTCAAAACCATGCACCAGAATCCACTTCTTTCAACTCAGTAATACATTTTGGATGTGTACCTAGAGTTTAAAGCAGAAAAAACGGAACTTTTAGAATTTTCATTTTTTGACCAAAACGACAGCCCCGGGGGTTATAAACATGTTGATATGGTTGTGATTTTTTTTCTGACTGCGGTTTCAAAACCATGCACCAGAATCCACTTCTTTCAACTCAGTAATACATTTTGGATGTGTACCTAGAGTTTAAAGCAGAAAAAACTGAACTTTTAGAATTTTCATTTTTTGACCAAAACGACAGCCCCGGGGGTTATAAACATGTTGATATGGTTGTGATTTTTTTTCTGACTGCGGTTTCAAAACCATGCACCAGAATCCACTTCTTTCAACTCAGTAATACATTTTGGATGTGTACCTAGAGTTTAAAGCAGAAAAAACGGAACTTTTAGAATTTTCATTTTTTGACCAAAACGACAGCCCCGGGGGTTATAAACATGTTGATATGGTTGTGATTTTTTTTCTGACTGCGGTTTCAAAACCATGCACCAGAATCCACTTCTTTCAACTCAGTAATACATTTTGGATGTGTACCTAGAGTTTAAAGCAGAAAAAACGGAACTTTTAGAATTTTCATTTTTTGACCAAAACGACAGCCCCGGGGGTTATAAACATGTTGATATTGATGTGGTTCTTTTCTGACTGCGGTTTCAAAACCATGCACCAGAATCCACTTCTTTCAATTCAGTAATACATTTTGGATGTGTACCTAGAGTTTAAAGCAGAAAAAACTGAACTTTTAGAATTTTCATTTTTTGACCAAAACGACAGCCCCGGGGGTTATAAACATGTTGATATGGTTGTGATTTTTTTTCTGACTGCGGTTTCAAAACCATGCACCAGAATCCACTTCTTTCAACTCAGTAATACATTTTGGATGTGTACCTAGAGTTTAAAGCAGAAAAAACGGAACTTTTAGAATTTTCATTTTTTGACCAAAACGACAGCCCCGGGGGTTATAAACATGTTGATATGGTTGTGATTTTTTTTCTGACTGCGGTTTCAAAACCATGCACCAGAATCCACTTCTTTCAACTCAGTAATACATTTTGGATGTGTACCTAGAGTTTAAAGCAGAAAAAACGGAACTTTTAGAATTTTCATTTTTTGACCAAAACGACAGCCCCGGGGGTTATAAACATGTTGATATTGATGTGGTTCTTTTCTGACTGCGGTTTCAAAACCATGCACCAGAATCCACTTCTTTCAACTCAGTAATACATTTTGGATGTGTACCTAGAGTTTAAAGCAGAAAAAACGGAACTTTTAGAATTTTCATTTTTTGACCAAAACGACAGCCCCGGGGGTTATAAACATGTTGATATGGTTGTGATTTTTTTTCTGACTGCGGTTTCAAAACCATGCACCAGAATCCACTTCTTTCAACTCAGTAATACATTTTGGATGTGTACCTAGAGTTTAAAGCAGAAAAAACTGAACTTTTAGAATTTTCATTTTTTGACCAAAACGACAGCCCCGGGGGTTATAAACATGTTGATATGGTTGTGATTTTTTTTCTGACTGCGGTTTCAAAACCATGCACCAGAATCCACTTCTTTCAACTCAGTAATACATTTTGGATGTGTACCTAGAGTTAAAAGCAGAAAAAACGGAACTTTTATAATTTTCATTTTTTGACCAAAACGACAGCCCCGGGGGTTATAAACATGTTGATATTGATGTGGTTCTTTTCTGACTGCGGTTTCAAAACCATGCACCAGAATCCACTTCTTTCAATTCAGTAATACATTTTGGATGTGTACCTAGAGTTTAAAGCAGAAAAAACTGAACTTTTAGAATTTTCATTTTTTGACCAAAACGACAGCCCCGGGGGTTATAAACATGTTGATATGGTTGTGATTTTTTTTCTGACTGCGGTTTCAAAACCATGCACCAGAATCCACTTCTTTCAACTCAGTAATACATTTTGGATGTGTACCTAGAGTTTAAAGCAGAAAAAACGGAACTTTTAGAATTTTCATTTTTTGACCAAAACGACAGCCCCGGGGGTTATAAACATGTTGATATGGTTGTGATTTTTTTTCTGACTGCGGTTTCAAAACCATGCACCAGAATCCACTTCTTTCAACTCAGTAATACATTTTGGATGTGTACCTAGAGTTTAAAGCAGAAAAAACGGAACTTTTAGAATTTTCATTTTTTGACCAAAACGACAGCCCCGGGGGTTATAAACATGTTGATATTGATGTGGTTCTTTTCTGACTGCGGTTTCAAAACCATGCACCAGAATCCACTTCTTTCAACTCAGTAATACATTTTGGATGTGTACCTAGAGTTTAAAGCAGAAAAAACGGAACTTTTAGAATTTTCATTTTTTGACCAAAACGACAGCCCCGGGGGTTATAAACATGTTGATATGGTTGTGATTTTTTTTCTGACTGCGGTTTCAAAACCATGCACCAGAATCCACTTCTTTCAACTCAGTAATACATTTTGGATGTGTACCTAGAGTTTAAAGCAGAAAAAACTGAACTTTTAGAATTTTCATTTTTTGACCAAAACGACAGCCCCGGGGGTTATAAACATGTTGATATGGTTGTGATTTTTTTTCTGACTGCGGTTTCAAAACCATGCACCAGAATCCACTTCTTTCAACTCAGTAATACATTTTGGATGTGTACCTAGAGTTAAAAGCAGAAAAAACTGAACTTTTCGAATTTTCATTTTTTGACCAAAACGACAGCCCCGGAGGTAATAAACATGTTGATATGGTTGTGATTTTTTTTCTGACTGCGGTTTCAAAACCATGCACCAGAATCCACTTTCAACTCAGTAATACATTTTGGATGTGTACCTAGAGTTTAAAGCAGAAAAAACGGAACTTTTAGAATTTTCATTTTTTGACCAAAACGACAGCCCCGGGGATTATAAACATGTTGATATGGTTGTGATTTTTTTTCTGACTGCGGTTTCAAAACCATGCACCAGAATCCACTTCTTTCAACTCAGTAATACATTTTGGATGTGTACCTAGAGTTTAAAGCAGAAAAAACTGAACTTTTAGAATTTTCATTTTTTTGACCAAAACGACAGCCCCGGGGGTTATAAACATGTTGATATGGTTGTGATTTTTTTTCTGACTGCGGTTTCAAAACCATGCACCAGAATCCACTTCTTTCAACTCAGTAATACATTTTGGATGTGTACCTAGAGTTTAAAGCAGAAAAAACGGAACTTTTAGAATTTTCATTTTTTGACCAAAACGACAGCCCCGGGGGTTATAAACATGTTGATATTGATGTGGTTCTTTTCTGACTGCGGTTTCAAAACCATGCACCAGAATCCACTTCTTTCAATTCAGTAATACATTTTGGATGTGTACCTAGAGTTTAAAGCAGAAAAAACTGAACTTTTAGAATTTTCATTTTTTGACCAAAACGACAGCCCCGGGGATTATAAACATGTTGATATGGTTGTGATTTTTTTTCTGACTGCGGTTTCAAAACCATGCACCAGAATCCACTTCTTTCAACTCAGTAATACATTTTGGATGTGTACCTAGAGTTTAAAGCAGAAAAAACGGAACTTTTAGAATTTTCATTTTTTGACCAAAACGACAGCCCCGGGGGTTATAAACATGTTGATATGGTTGTGATTTTTTTTCTGACTGCGGTTTCAAAACCATGCACCAGAATCCACTTCTTTCAACTCAGTAATACATTTTGGATGTGTACCTAGAGTTTAAAGCAGAAAAAACGGAACTTTTAGAATTTTCATTTTTTGACCAAAACGACAGCCCCGGGGGTTATAAACATGTTGATATTGATGTGGTTCTTTTCTGACTGCGGTTTCAAAACCATGCACCAGAATCCACTTCTTTCAACTCAGTAATACATTTTGGATGTGTACCTAGAGTTTAAAGCAGAAAAAACGGAACTTTTAGAATTTTCATTTTTTGACCAAAACGACAGCCCCGGGGTATATAAACATGTTAATATGGTTGTGATTTTTTTTCTGACTGCGGTTTCAAAACCATGCACCAGAATCCACTTCTTTCAACTCAGTAATACATTTTGGATGTGTACCTAGAGTTTAAAGCAGAAAAAACTGAACTTTTAGAATTTTCATTTTTTGACCAAAACGACAGCCCCGGGGGTTATAAACATGTTGATATGGTTGTGATTTTTTTTCTGACTGCGGTTTCAAAACCATGCACCAGAATCCACTTCTTTCAACTCAGTAATACATTTTGGATGTGTACCTAGAGTTAAAAGCAGAAAAAACTGAACTTTTCGAATTTTCATTTTTTGACCAAAACGACAGCCCCGGAGGTTATAAACATGTTGATATGGTTGTGATTTTTTTTCTGACTGCGGTTTCAAAACCATGCACCAGAATCCACTTTCAACTCAGTAATACATTTTGGATGTGTACCTAGAGTTTAAAGCAGAAAAAACGGAACTTTTAGAATTTTCATTTTTTGACCAAAACGACAGCCCCGGGGGTTATAAACATGTTGATATGGTTGTGATTTTTTTTCTGACTGCGGTTTCAAATCCATGCACCAGAATCCACTTCTTTCAACTCAGTAATACATTTTGGATGTGTACCTAGAGTTTAAAGCAGAAAAAACTGAACTTTTAGAATTTTCATTTTTTTGACCAAAACGACAGCCCCGGGGGTTATAAACATGTTGATATGGTTGTGATTTTTTTTCTGACTGCGGTTTCAAAACCATGCACTAGAATCCACTTCTTTCAACTCAGTAATACATTTTGGATGTGTACCTAGAGTTTAAAGCAGAAAAAACTGAACTTTTCGAATTTTCATTTTTTGACCAAAACGACAGCCCCGGGGGTTATAAACATGTTGATATGGTTGTGATTTTTTTTCTGACTGCGGTTTCAAAACCATGCACCAGAATCCACTTTCAACTCAGTAATACATTTTGGATGTGTACCTAGAGTTTAAAGCAGAAAAAACTGAACTTTTAGAATTTTCAGTTTTTGACCAAAACGACAGCCCCGGGGGTTATAAACATGTTGATATGGTTGTGATTTTTTTTCTGACTGCGGTTTCAAAACCATGCACCAGAATCCACTTCTTTCAACTCAGTAATACATTTTGGATGTGTACCTAGAGTTTAAAGCAGAAAAAACGGAACTTTTAGAATTTTCATTTTTTGACCAAAATGACAGCCCCGGGGGTTATAAACATGTTGATATGGTTGTGATTTTTTTTCTGACTGCGGTTTCAAAACCATGCACCAGAATCCACTTCTTTCAACTCAGTAATACATTTTGGATGTGTACCTTGAGTTTAAAGCAGAAAAAACTGAACTTTTAGAATTTTCATTTTTGACCAAAACGACAGCCCCAGGGGTTATAAACATGTTGATATGGATGTGATTTTTTTTCTGACTGCGGTTTCAAAACCATGCACCAGAATCCACTTCTTTCAACTCAGTAATACATTTTGGATGTGTACCTAGAGTTTAAAGCAGAAAAAAAGGAACTTTTAGAATTTTCATTTTTTTACCAAAACGACAGCCCCGGGGGTTATAAACATGTTGATATGGTTGTGATTTTTTTTCTGACTGCGGTTTCAAAACCATGCACCAGAATCCACTTCTTTCAACTCAGTAATACATTTTGGATGTGTACCTAGAGTTTAAAGCAGAAAAAACGGAACTTTTAGAATTTTCATTTTTTGACCAAAACGACAGCCCCGGGGGTTATAAACATGTTGATATGGTTGTGATTTTTTTTCTGACTGCGGTTTCAAAACCATGCACCAGAATCCACTTCTTTCAACTCAGTAATACATTTTGGATGTGTACCTAGAGTTTAAAGCAGAAAAAACGGAACTTTTAGAATTTTCATTTTTTGACCAAAATGACAGCCCCGGGGGTTATAAACATGTTGATATGGTTGTGATTTTTTTTCTGACTGCGGTTTCAAAACCATGCACCAGAATCCACTTCTTTCAACTCAGTAATACATTTTGGATGTGTACCTTGAGTTTAAAGCAGAAAAAACTGAACTTTTAGAATTTTCATTTTTGACCAAAACGACAGCCCCAGGGGTTATAAACATGTTGATATGGATGTGATTTTTTTTCTGACTGCGGTTTCAAAACCATGCACCAGAATCCACTTCTTTCAACTCAGTAATACATTTTGGATGTGTACCTAGAGTTTAAAGCAGAAAAAAAGGAACTTTTAGAATTTTCATTTTTTTACCAAAACGACAGCCCCGGGGGTTATAAACATGTTGATATGGTTGTGATTTTTTTTCTGACTGCGGTTTCAAAACCATGCACCAGAATCCACTTCTTTCAACTCAGTAATACATTTTGGATGTGTACCTAGAGTTTAAAGCAGAAAAAACGGAACTTTTAGAATTTTCATTTTTTGACCAAAACGACAGCCCCAGGGGTTATAAACATGTTGATATGGTTGTGATTTTTTTTCTGACTGCGGTTTCAAAACCATGCACCAGAATCCACTTCTTTCAACTCAGTAATACATTTTGGATGTGTACCTAGAGTTTAAAGCAGAAAAAACGGAACTTTTAGAATTTTCATTTTTTGACCAAAACGACAGCCCCGGGGATTATAAACATGTTGATATGGTTGTGATTTTTTTTCTGACTGCGGTTTCAAAACCATGCACCAGAATCCACTTCTTTCAACTCAGTAATACATTTTGGATGTGTACCTAGAGTTTAAAGCAGAAAAAACGGAACTTTTAGAATTTTCATTTTTTGACCAAAACAACAGCCCCGGGGGTTATAAACATGTTGATATGGTTGTGATTTTTTTTCTGACTGCGGTTTCAAAACCATGCACCAGAATCCACTTCCTTCAACTCAGTAATACATTTTGGATGTGTACCTAGAGTTTAAAGCAGAAAAAACGGAACTTTTAGAATTTTCAGTTTTTGACCAAAACGACAGCCCCGGGGGTTATAAACATGTTGATATGGTTGTGATTTTTTTTCTGACTGCGGTTTCAAAACCATGCACCAGAATCCACTTCTTTCAACTCAGTAGTACATTTTGGATGTGTACCTAGAGTTTAAAGCAGAAAAAACGGAACTTTTAGAATTTTCATTTTTTGACCAAAATGACAGCCTCGGGGGTTATAAACATGTTGATATGGATGTGATTTTTTTTCTGACTGCGGTTTCAAAACCATGCACCAGAATCCACTTCTTTCAACTCAGTAATACATTTTGGATGTGTACCTAGAGTTTAAAGCAGAAAAACAGGAACTTTTAGAATTTTAATTTTTTGACCAAAACGACAGCCCCGGGGGTTATAAACATGTTGATATGGATGTGATTTTTTTTCTGACTGCGGTTTCAAAACCATGCACCAGAATCCACTTCTTTCAACTCAGTAATACATTTTGGATGTGTACCTAGAGTTTAAAGCAGAAAAAACAGAACTTTTAGAATTTTCATTTTTTGACCAAAACGACAGCCCCGGGGGTTATAAACATGTTGATATGGTTGTGATTTTTTTTCTGACTGCGGTTTCAAAACCATGCACCAGAATCCACTTCTTTCAACTCAGTAATACATTTTGGATGTGTACCTAGAGTTTAAAGCAGAAAAAACTGAACTTTTAGAATTTTCATTTTTGACCAAAACGACAGCCCCAGGGGTTATAAACATGTTGATATGGATGTGATTTTTTTTCTGACTGCGGTTTCAAAACCATGCACCAGAATCCACTTCTTTCAACTCAGTAATACATTTTGGATGTGTACCTAGAGTTTAAAGCAGAAAAAAAGGAACTTTTAGAATTTTCATTTTTTTACCAAAACGACAGCCCCGGGGGTTATAAACATGTTGATATGGTTGTGATTTTTTTTCTGACTGCGGTTTCAAAACCATGCACCAGAATCCACTTCTTTCAACTCAGTAATACATTTTGGATGTGTACCTAGAGTTTAAAGCAGAAAAAATGGAACTTTTAGAATTTTCATTTTTTGACCAAAACGACAGCCCCGGGGATTATAAACATGTTGATATGGTTGTGATTTTTTTTCTGACTGCGGTTTCAAAACCATGCACCAGAATCCACTTCTTTCAACTCAGTAATACATTTTGGATGTGTACCTAGAGTTTAAAGCAGAAAAAACGGAACTTTTAGAATTTTCATTTTTTGACCAAAACAACAGCCCCGGGGGTTATAAACATGTTGATATGGTTGTGATTTTTTTTCTGACTGCGGTTTCAAAACCATGCACCAGAATCCACTTCCTTCAACTCAGTAATACATTTTGGATGTGTACCTAGAGTTTAAAGCAGAAAAAACGGAACTTTTAGAATTTTCAGTTTTTGACCAAAACGACAGCCCCGGGGGTTATAAACATGTTGATATGGTTGTGATTTTTTTTCTGACTGCGGTTTCAAAACCATGCACCAGAATCCACTTCTTTCAACTCAGTAGTACATTTTGGATGTGTACCTAGAGTTTAAAGCAGAAAAAAACGGAACTTTTAGAATTTTCATTTTTTGACCAAAATGACAGCCTCGGGGGTTATAAACATGTTGATATGGATGTGATTTTTTTTCTGACTGCGGTTTCAAAACCATGCACCAGAATCCACTTCTTTCAACTCAGTAATACATTTTGGATGTGTACCTAGAGTTTAAAGCAGAAAAACAGGAACTTTTAGAATTTTAATTTTTTGACCAAAACGACAGCCCCGGGGGTTATAAACATGTTGATATGGATGTGATTTTTTTTCTGACTGCGGTTTCAAAACCATGCACCAGAATCCACTTCTTTCAACTCAGTAATACATTTTGGATGTGTACCTAGAGTTTAAAGCAGAAAAAACGGAACTTTTAGAATTTTCATTTTTTGACCAAAACGACAGCCCCGGGGGTTATAAACATGTTGATATGGTTGTGATTTTTTTTCTGACTGCGGTTTCAAAACCATGCACCAGAATCCACTTCTTTCAACTCAGTAATACATTTTGGATGTGTACCTAGAGTTTAAAGCAGAAAAAACTGAACTATTAGAATTTTCATTTTTTGACCAAAACGACAGCCCCGGGGGTTATAAACATGTTGATATTGATGTGATTTTTTTCTGACTGCGGTTTCAAAACCATGCACCAGAATCCACTTCTTTCAACTCAGTAATACATTTTGGATGTGTACCTAGAGTTTAAAGCAGAAAAAACGGAACTTTCAGAATTTTCATTTTTTGACCAAAACGACAGCCCCGGGGGTTATAAACATGTTGATATGGTTGTGATTTTTTTTCTGACTGCGGTTTCAAAACCATGCACCAGAATCCACTTTCAACTCAGTAATACATTTTGGATGTGTACCTAGTGTTTAAAGCAGAAAAAACTGAACTTTTAGAATTTTCAGTTTTTGACCAAAACGACAGCCCCGGGGGTTATAAACATGTTGATATGGTTGTGATTTTTTTTCTGACTGCGGTTTCAAAACCATGCACCAGAATCCACTTCTTTCAACTCAGTAATACATTTTGGATGTGTACCTAGAGTTTAAAGCAGAAAAAACGGAACTTTTAGAATTTTCATTTTTTGACCAAAACGACAGCCCCGGGGGTTATAAACATGTTGATATGGTTGTGATTTTTTTTCTGACTGCGGTTTCAAAACCATGCACCAGAATCCACTTCTTTCAACTCAGTAATACATTTTGGATGTGTACCTAGAGTTTAAAGCAGAAAAAAACGGAACTTTTAGAATTTTCATTTTTTGACCAAAACAACAGCCCCGGGGGTTATAAACATGTTGATATGGTTGTGATTTTTTTTCTGACTGCGGTTTCAAAACCATGCACCAGAATCCACTTCTTTCAACTCAGTAGTACATTTTGGATGTGTACCTAGAGTTTAAAGCAGAAAAAAAGGAACTTTTAGAATTTTCATTTTTTTACCAAAACGACAGCCCCGGGGGTTATAAACATGTTGATATGGTTGTGATTTTTTTTCTGACTGCGGTTTCAAAACCATGCACCAGAATCCACTTCTTTCAACTCAGTAATACATTTTGGATGTGTACCTAGAGTTTAAAGCAGAAAAAACGGAACTTTTAGAATTTTCATTTTTTGACCAAAACGACAGCCCCGGGGGTTATAAACATGTTGATATGGTTGTGATTTTTTTTCTGACTGCGGTTTCAAAACCATGCACCAGAATCCACTTCTTTCAACTCAGTAATACATTTTGGATGTGTACCTAGAGTTTAAAGCAGAAAAAACGGAACTTTTAGAATTTTCATTTTTTGACCAAAACGACAGCCCCGGGGGTTATAAACATGTTGATATGGTTGTGATTTTTTTTCTGACTGCGGTTTCAAAACCATGCACCAGAATCCACTTCTTTCAACTCAGTAATACATTTTGGATGTGTACCTAGAGTTTAAAGCAGAAAAAACGGAACTTTTAGAATTTTCATTTTTTGACCAAAACAACAGCCCCGGGGGTTATAAACATGTTGATATGGTTGTGATTTTTTTTCTGACTGCGGTTTCAAAACCATGCACCAGAATCCACTTCCTTCAACTCAGTAATACATTTTGGATGTGTACCTAGAGTTTAAAGCAGAAAAAACTGAACTTTTAGAATTTTCAGTTTTTGACCAAAACGACAGCCCCGGGGGTTATAAACATGTTGATATGGTTGTGATTTTTTTTCTGACTGCGGTTTCAAAACCATGCACCAGAATCCACTTCTTTCAACTCAGTAGTACATTTTGGATGTGTACCTAGAGTTTAAAGCAGAAAAAACGGAACTTTTAGAATTTTCATTTTTTGACCAAAATGACAGCCTCGGGGGTTATAAACATGTTGATATGGATGTGATTTTTTTTCTGACTGCGGTTTCAAAACCATGCACCAGAATCCACTTCTTTCAACTCAGTAATACATTTTGGATGTGTACCTAGAGTTTAAAGCAGAAAAACAGGAACTTTTAGAATTTTAATTTTTTGACCAAAACGACAGCCCCGGGGGTTATAAACATGTTGATATGGATGTGATTTTTTTTCTGACTGCGGTTTCAAAACCATGCACCAGAATCCACTTCTTTCAACTCAGTAATACATTTTGGATGTGTACCTAGAGTTTAAAGCAGAAAAAACGGAACTTTTAGAATTTTCATTTTTTGACCAAAACGACAGCCCCGGGGGTTATAAACATGTTGATATGGTTGTGATTTTTTTTCTGACTGCGGTTTCAAAACCATGCACCAGAATCCACTTCTTTCAACTCAGTAATACATTTTGGATGTGTACCTAGAGTTTAAAGCAGAAAAAACTGAACTTTTAGAATTTTCATTTTTTGACCAAAACGACAGCCCCGGGGGTTATAAACATGTTGATATGGTTGTGATTTTTTTTCTGACTGCGGTTTCAAAACCATGCACCAGAATCCACTTCTTTCAACTCAGTAATACATTTTGGATGTGTACCTAGAGTTTAAAGCAGAAAAAACGGAACTTTTAGAATTTTCATTTTTTGACCAAAACGACAGCCCCGGGGGTTATAAACATGTTGATATGGTTGTGATTTTTTTTCTGACTGCGGTTTCAAAACCATGCACCAGAATCCACTTCTTTCAACTCAGTAATACATTTTGGATGTGTACCTAGAGTTTAAAGCAGAAAAAAACGGAACTTTTAGAATTTTCATTTTTTGACCAAAACGACAGCCCCGGGGATTATAAACATGTTGATATTGATGTGATTTTTTTCTGACTGCGGTTTCAAAACCATGCACCAGAATCCACTTCTTTCAACTCAGTAATACATTTTGGATGTGTACCTAGAGTTTAAAGCAGAAAAAACGGAACTTTTAGAATTTTCATTTTTTGACCAAAACGACAGCCCCGGGGGTTATAAACATGTTGATATGGTTGTGATTTTTTTTCTGACTGCGGTTTCAAAACCATGCACCAGAATCCACTTCTTTCAACTCAGTAATACATTTTGGATGTGTACCTAGAGTTTAAAGCAGAAAAAACTGAACTTTTAGAATTTTCATTTTTTGACCAAAACGACAGCCCCAGGGGTTATAAACATGTTGATATGGATGTGATTTTTTTTCTGACTGCGGTTTCAAAACCATGCACCAGAATCCACTTCTTTCAACTCAGTAATACATTTTGGATGTGTACCTAGAGTTTAAAGCAGAAAAAACTGAACTTTTAGAATTTTAATTTTTTGACCAAAACGACAGCCCCGGGGGTTATAAACATGTTGATATGGTTGTGATTTTTTTTCTGACTGCGGTTTCAAAACCATGCACCAGAATCCACTTCTTTCAACTCAGTAATACATTTTGGATGTGTACCTAGAGTTTAAAGCAGAAAAAACGGAACTTTTAGAATTTTCATTTTTTGACCAAAACGACAGCCCCGGGGGTTATAAACATGTTGATATGGTTGTGATTTTTTTTCTGACTGCGGTTTCAAAACCATGCACCAGAATCCACTTCTTTCAACTCAGTAATACATTTTGGATGTGTACCTAGAGTTTAAAGCAGAAAAAACTGAACTTTTAGAATTTTCATTTTTTGACCAAAACGACAGCCCCGGGGGTTATAAACATGTTGATATGGTTGTGATTTTTTTTCTGACTGCGGTTTCAAAACCATGCACCAGAATCCACTTCTTTCAACTCAGTAATACAATTTGGATGTGTACCTAGAGTTTAAAGCAGAAAAAACGGAACTTTTAGAATTTTCATTTTTTGACCAAAACAACAGCCCCGGGGGTTATAAACATGTTGATATGGTTGTGATTTTTTTTCTGACTGCGGTTTCAAAACCATGCACCAGAATCCACTTCCTTCAACTCAGTAATACATTTTGGATGTGTACCTAGAGTTTAAAGCAGAAAAAACGGAACTTTTAGAATTTTCAGTTTTTGACCAAAACGACAGCCCCGGGGGTTATAAACATGTTGATATGGTTGTGATTTTTTTTCTGACTGCGGTTTCAAAACCATGCACCAGAATCCACTTCTTTCAACTCAGTAATACATTTTGGATGTGTACCTAGAGTTTAAAGCAGAAAAAACTGAACTTTTAGAATTTTCAGTTTTTGACCAAAACGACAGCCCCGGGGGTTATAAACATGTTGATATGGTTGTGATTTTTTTTCTGACTGCGGTTTCAAAACCATGCACCAGAATCCACTTCTTTCAACTCAGTAATACATTTTGGATGTGTACCTAGAGTTTAAAGCAGAAAAAATGGAACTTTTAGAATTTTCATTTTTTGACCAAAACGACAGCCCCGGGGGTTATAAACATGTTGATATGGATGTGATTTTTTTTCTGACTGCGGTTTCAAAACCATGCACCAGAATCCACTTCTTTCAACTCAGTAATACATTTTGGATGTGTACCTAGAGTTTAAAGCAGAAAAAACTGAACTTTTAGAATTTTCATTTTTTGACCAAAACGACAGCCCCGGGGGTTATAAACATGTTGATATGGTTGTGATTTTTTTTCTGACTGCGGTTTCAAAACCATGCACCAGAATCCACTTCTTTCAACTCAGTAATACATTTTGGATGTGTACCTAGAGTTTAAAGCAGAAAAAACTGAACTTTTAGAATTTTCATTTTTTGACCAAAACGACAGCCCCGGGGGTTATAAACATGTTGATATGGTTGTGATTTTTTTTCTGACTGCGGTTTCAAAACCATGCACCAGAATCCACTTCTTTCAACTCAGTAATACATTTTGGATGTGTACCTAGAGTTTAAAGCAGAAAAAATGGAACTTTTAGAATTTTCATTTTTTGACCAAAACGACAGCCCCGGGGGTTATAAACATGTTGATATGGATGTGATTTTTTTTCTGACTGCGGTTTCAAAACCATGCACCAGAATCCACTTCTTTCAACTCAGTAATACATTTTGGATGTGTACCTAGAGTTTAAAGCAGAAAAAACTGAACTTTTAGAATTTTCAGTTTTTGACCAAAACGACAGCCCCGGGGGTTATAAACATGTTGATATGGTTGTGATTTTTTTTCTGACTGCGGTTTCAAAACCATGCACCAGAATCCACTTCTTTCAACTCAGTAATAAATTTTGGATGTGTACCTAGAGTTTAAAGCAGAAAAAACGGAACTTTTAGAATTTTCATTTTTTGACCAAAACGACAGCCCCGGGGGTTATAAACATGTTGATATGGTTGTGATTTTTTTTCTGACTGCGGTTTCAAAACCATGCACCAGAATCCACTTCTTTCAACTCAGTAATACATTTTGGATGTGTACCTAGAGTTTAAAGCAGAAAAAATGGAACTTTTAGAATTTTCATTTTTTGACCAAAACGACAGCCCCGGGGGTTATAAACATGTTGATATGGATGTGATTTTTTTTCTGACTGCGGTTTCAAAACCATGCACCAGAATCCACTTCTTTCAACTCAGTAATACATTTTGGATGTGTACCTAGAGTTTAAAGCAGAAAAAACTGAACTTTTAGAATTTTCAGTTTTTGACCAAAACGACAGCCCCGGGGGTTATAAACATGTTGATATGGTTGTGATTTTTTTTCTGACTGCGGTTTCAAAACCATGCACCAGAATCCACTTCTTTCAACTCAGTAATAAATTTTGGATGTGTACCTAGAGTTTAAAGCAGAAAAAACGGAACTTTTAGAATTTTCATTTTTTGACCAAAACGACAGCCCCGGGGGTTATAAACATGTTGATATGGTTGTGATTTTTTTTCTGACTGTGGTTTCAAAACCATGCACCAGAATCCACTTCTTTCAACTCAGTAATACATTTTGGATGTGTACCTAGAGTTTAAAGCAGAAAAACATGAACTTTTAGAATTTTCATTTTTTGACCAAAACGACAGCCACAGGGGTTATAAACATGTTGATATGGATGTGATTTTTTTTCTGACTGCGGTTTCAAAACCATGCACCAGAATCCACTTCTTTCAACTCAGTAATACATTTTGGATGTGTACCTAGAGTTTAAAGCAGAAAAAACGGAACTTTTAGAATTTTCATTTTTTGACCAAAACGACAGCCCCGGGGGTTATAAACATGTTGATATGGTTGTGATTTTTTTCTGACTGCGGTTTCAAAACCATGCACCAGAATCCACTTCTTTCAACTCAGTAATACATTTTGGATGTGTACCTAGAGTTTAAAGCAGTAAAAACGGAACTTTTAGAATTTTCATTTTTTGACCAAAACGACAGCCCCGGGGGTTATAAACATGTTGATATGAATGTGATTTTTTTTCTGACTGTGGTTTCAAAACCATGCACCAGAATCCACTTCTTTCAACTCAGTAATACATTTTGGATGTGTACCTAGAGTTTAAAGCAGAAAAAACTGAACTTTTAGAATTTTAATTTTTTGACCAAAACGACAGCCCCGGGGTTTATAAACATATTGATATGGTTGTGATTTTTTTTCTGACTGCGGTTTCAAAACCATGCACCAGAATCCACTTCTTTCAACTCAGTAATACATTTTGGATGTGTACCTAGAGTTTAAAGCAGAAAAAACGGAACTTTTAGAATTTTAATTTTTTGACCAAAACGACAGCCCCGGGGGTTATAAACATGTTGATATGGTTGTGATTTTTTTTCTGACTGCGGTTTCAAAACCATGCACCAGAATCCACTTCTTTCAACTCAGTAATACATTTTGGATGTGTACCTAGAGTTTAAAGCAGAAAAAACGGAACTTTTAGAATTTTAATTTTTTGACCAAAACGACAGCCCCGGGGGTTATAAACATGTTGATATGGTTGTGATTTTTTTTCTGACTGCGGTTTCAAAACCATGCACCAGAATCCACTTCTTTCAACTCAGTAATACATTTTGGATGTGTACCTAGAGTTTAAAGCAGAAAAAACGGAACTTTTAGAATTTTCATTTTTTGACCAAAACGACAGCCCCGGGGGTTATAAACATGTTGATATGGTTGTGATTTTTTTTCTGACTGCGGGTTCAAAACCATGCACCAGAATCCACTTCTTTCAACTCAGTAATACATTTTGGATGTGTACCTAGAGTTTAAAGCAGAAAAAACGGAACTTTTAGAATTTTAATTTTTTGACCAAAACGACAGCCCCGGGGGTTATAAACATGTTGATATGGTTGTGATTTTTTTTCTGACTGCGGTTTCAAAACCATGCACCAGAATCCACTTCTTTCAACTCAGTAATACATTTTGGATGTGTACCTAGAGTTTAAAGCAGAAAAAACGGAACTTTTAGAATTTTAATTTTTTGACCAAAACGACAGCCCCGGGGGTTATAAACATGTTGATATGGTTCTGATTTTTTTTCTGACTGCGGTTTCAAAACCATGCACCAGAATCCACTTCTTTCAACTCAGTAATACATTTTGGATGTGTACCTAGAGTTTAAAGCAGAAAAAACGGAACTTTTAGAATTTTAATTTTTTGACCAAAACGACAGCCCCGGGGGTTATAAACATGTTGATATGGTTGTGATTTTTTTTCTGACTGCGGTTTCAAAACCATGCACCAGAATCCACTTCCTTCAACTCAGTAATACATTTTGGATGTGTACCTAGAGTTTAAAGCAGAAAAAACGGAACTTTTAGAATTTTCAGTTTTTGACCAAAACGACAGCCCCGGGGGTTATAAACATGTTGATATGGTTGTGATTTTTTTTCTGACTGCGGTTTCAAAACCATGCACCAGAATCCACTTCTTTCAACTCAGTAATACATTTTGGATGTGTACCTAGAGTTTAAAGCAGAAAAAAACGGAACTTTTAGAATTTTAATTTTTTGACCAAAACGACAGCCCCGGGGGTTATAAACATGTTGATATGGTTCTGATTTTTTTTCTGACTGCGGTTTCAAAACCATGCACCAGAATCCACTTCTTTCAACTCAGTAATACATTTTGGATGTGTACCTAGAGTTTAAAGCAGAAAAAACGGAACTTTTAGAATTTTAATTTTTTGACCAAAACGACAGCCCCGGGGGTTATAAACATGTTGATATGGTTGTGATTTTTTTTCTGACTGCGGTTTCAAAACCATGCACCAGAATCCACTTCCTTCAACTCAGTAATACATTTTGGATGTGTACCTAGAGTTTAAAGCAGAAAAAACGGAACTTTTAGAATTTTCAGTTTTTGACCAAAACGACAGCCCCGGGGGTTATAAACATGTTGATATGGTTGTGATTTTTTTTCTGACTGCGGTTTCAAAACCATGCACCAGAATCCACTTCTTTCAACTCAGTAATACATTTTGGATGTGTACCTAGAGTTTAAAGCAGAAAAAACTGAACTTTTAGAATTTTCAGTTTTTGACCAAAACGACAGCCCCGGGGGTTATAAACATGTTGATATGGTTGTGATTTTTTTTCTGACTGCGGTTTCAAAACCATGCACCAGAATCCACTTCTTTCAAATCAGTAATACATTTTGGATGTGTACCTAGAGTTTAAAGCAGAAAAAATTGAACTTTTAGAATTTTCATTTTTTGACCAAAACGACAGCCCCGGGGGTTATAAACATGTTGATATGGATGTGATTTTTTTTCTGACTGCGGTTTCAAAACCATGCACCAGAATCCACTTCTTTCAACTCAGTAATACATTTTGGATGTGTACCTAGAGTTTAAAGCAGAAAAAACTGAACTTTTAGAATTCTCAGTTTTTGACCAAAACGACAGCCCCGGGGGTTATAAACATGTTGATATGGTTGTGATTTTTTTTCTGACTGCGGTTTCAAAACCATGCACCAGAATCCACTTCTTTCAACTCAGTAATACATTTTGGATGTGTACCTAGAGTTTAAAGCAGAAAAAATGGAACTTTTAGAATTTTCATTTTTTGACCAAAACGACAGCCCCGGGGGTTATAAACATGTTGATATGGATGTGATTTTTTTTCTGACTGCGGTTTCAAAACCATGCACCAGAATCCACTTCTTTCAACTCAGTAATACATTTTGGATGTGTACCTAGAGTTTAAAGCAGAAAAAACTGAACTTTTAGAATTTTCAGTTTTTGACCAAAACGACAGCCCCGGGGGTTATAAACATGTTGATATGGTTGTGATTTTTTTTCTGACTGCGGTTTCAAAACCATGCACCAGAATCCACTTCTTTCAACTCAGTAATACATTTTGGATGTGTACCTAGAGTTTAAAGCAGAAAAAACGGAACTTTTAGAATTTTCATTTTTTGACCAAAACGACAGCCCCGGGGGTTATAAACATGTTGATATGGTTGTGATTTTTTTTCTGACTGTGGTTTCAAAACCATGCACCAGAATCCACTTCTTTCAACTCAGTAATACATTTTGGATGTGTACCTAGAGTTTAAAGCAGAAAAACATGAACTTTTAGAATTTTCATTTTTTGACCAAAACGACAGCCCCGGGGGTTATAAACATGTTGATATGGATGTGATTTTTTTTCTGACTGCGGTTTCAAAACCATGCACCAGAATCCACTTCTTTCAACTCAGTAATACATTTTGGATGTGTACCTAGAGTTTAAAGCAGAAAAAACGGAACTTTTAGAATTTTCATTTTTTGACCAAAACGACAGCCCCGGGGGTTATAAACATGTTGATATGGTTGTGATTTTTTTTCTGACTGCGGTTTCAAAACCATGCACCAGAATCCACTTCTTTCAACTCAGTAATACATTTTGGATGTGTACCTAGAGTTTAAAGCAGAAAAAACGGAACTTTTAGAATTTTCATTTTTTGACCAAAACGACAGCCCCGGGGGTTATAAACATGTTGATATGAATGTGATTTTTTTTCTGACTGTGGTTTCAAAACCATGCACCAGAATCCACTTCTTTCAACTCAGTAATACATTTTGGATGTGTACCTAGAGTTTAAAGCAGAAAAAACTGAACTTTTAGAATTTTCATTTTTTGACCAAAACGACAGCCCCGGGGGTTATAAACATGTTGATATGGTTGTGATTTTTTTTCTGACTGCGGTTTCAAAACCATGCACCAGAATCCACTTCTTTCAACTCAGTAATACATTTTGGATGTGTACCTAGAGTTTAAAGCAGAAAAAACGGAACTTTTAAAATTTTCATTTTTTGACCAAAACGACAGCCCCGGGGGTTATAAACATGTTGATATGGTTGTGATTTTTTTTCTGACTGCGGTTTCAAAACCATGCACCAGAATCCACTTCTTTCAACTCAGTAATACATTTTGGATGTGTACCTAGAGTTTAAAGCAGAAAAAACTGAACTTTTAGAATTTTCAGTTTTTGACCAAAACGACAGCCCCGGGGGTTATAAACATGTTGATATGGTTGTGATTTTTTTTCTGACTGCGGTTTCAAAACCATGCACCAGAATCCACTTCTTTCAACTCAGTAATACATTTTGGATGTGTACCTAGAGTTTAAAGCAGAAAAAACGGAACTTTTAGAATTTTAATTTTTTGACCAAAACGACAGCCCCGGGGGTTATAAACATGTTGATATGGTTGTGATTTTTTTCTGACTGCGGTTTCAAAACCATGCACCAGAATCCACTTCTTTCAACTCAGTAATACATTTTGGATGTGTACCTAGAGTTTAAAGCAGAAAAAACGGAACTTTTAGAATTTTCAGTTTTTGACCAAAACGACAGCCCCGGGGGTTATAAACATGTTGATATGGTTGTGATTTTTTTTCTGACTGCGGTTTCAAAACCATGCACCAGAATCCACTTCTTTCAACTCAGTAATACATTTTGGATGTGTACCTAGAGTTTAAAGCAGAAAAAACTGAACTTTTAGAATTTTCAGTTTTTGACCAAAACGACAGCCCCGGGGGTTATAAACATGTTGATATGGTTGTGATTTTTTTTCTGACTGCGGTTTCAAAACCATGCACCAGAATCCACTTCTTTCAACTCAGTAATACATTTTGGATGTGTACCTAGAGTTTAAAGCAGAAAAAACGGAACTTTTAGAATTTTAATTTTTTGACCAAAACGACAGCCCCGGGGGTTATAAACATGTTGATATGGTTGTGATTTTTTTTCTGACTGCGGTTTCAAAACCATGCACCAGAATCCACTTCTTTCAACTCAGTAATACATTTTGGATGTGTACCTAGAGTTTAAAGCAGAAAAAACGGAACTTTTAAAATTTTCATTTTTTGACCAAAACGACAGCCCCGGGGGTTATAAACATGTTGATATGGTTGTGATTTTTTTTCTGACTGCGGTTTCAAAACCATGCACCAGAATCCACTTCTTTCAACTCAGTAATACATTTTGGATGTGTACCTAGAGTTTAAAGCAGAAAAAACGGAACTTTTAGAATTTTAATTTTTTGACCAAAACGACAGCCCCGGGGGTTATAAACATGTTGATATGGTTGTGATTTTTTTTCTGACTGCGGTTTCAAAACCATGCACCAGAATCCACTTCTTTCAACTCAGTAATACATTTTGGATGTGTACCTAGAGTTTAAAGCAGAAAAAAACGGAACTTTTAGAATTTTCATTTTTTGACCAAAACGACAGCCCCGGGGGTTATAAACATGTTGATATGGTTGTGATTTTTTTTCTGACTGCGGTTTCAAAACCATGCACCAGAATCCACTTCTTTCAACTCAGTAATACATTTTGGATGTGTACCTAGAGTTTAAAGCAGAAAAAAACGGAACTTTTAGAATTTTCATTTTTTGACCAAAACGACAGCCCCGGGGGTTATAAACATGTTGATATGGTTCTGATTTTTTTTCTGACTGCGGTTTCAAAACCATGCACCAGAATCCACTTCTTTCAACTCAGTAATACATTTTGGATGTGTACCTAGAGTTTAAAGCAGAAAAAACGGAACTTTTAGAATTTTAATTTTTTGACCAAAACGACAGCCCCGGGGGTTATAAACATGTTGATATGGTTGTGATTTTTTTTCTGACTGCGGTTTCAAAACCATGCACCAGAATCCACTTCCTTCAACTCAGTAATACATTTTGGATGTGTACCTAGAGTTTAAAGCAGAAAAAACGGAACTTTTAGAATTTTCAGTTTTTGACCAAAACGACAGCCCCGGGGGTTATAAACATGTTGATATGGTTGTGATTTTTTTTCTGACTGCGGTTTCAAAACCATGCACCAGAATCCACTTCTTTCAACTCAGTAATACATTTTGGATGTGTACCTAGAGTTTAAAGCAGAAAAAACTGAACTTTTAGAATTTTCAGTTTTTGACCAAAACGACAGCCCCGGGGGTTATAAACATGTTGATATGGTTGTGATTTTTTTTCTGACTGCGGTTTCAAAACCATGCACCAGAATCCACTTCTTTCAAATCAGTAATACATTTTGGATGTGTACCTAGAGTTTAAAGCAGAAAAAATTGAACTTTTAGAATTTTCATTTTTTGACCAAAACGACAGCCCCGGGGGTTATAAACATGTTGATATGGATGTGATTTTTTTTCTGACTGCGGTTTCAAAACCATGCACCAGAATCCACTTCTTTCAACTCAGTAATACATTTTGGATGTGTACCTAGAGTTTAAAGCAGAAAAAACTGAACTTTTAGAATTCTCAGTTTTTGACCAAAACGACAGCCCCGGGGGTTATAAACATGTTGATATGGTTGTGATTTTTTTTCTGACTGCGGTTTCAAAACCATGCACCAGAATCCACTTCTTTCAACTCAGTAATACATTTTGGATGTGTACCTAGAGTTTAAAGCAGAAAAAATGGAACTTTTAGAATTTTCATTTTTTGACCAAAACGACAGCCCCGGGGGTTATAAACATGTTGATATGGATGTGATTTTTTTTCTGACTGCGGTTTCAAAACCATGCACCAGAATCCACTTCTTTCAACTCAGTAATACATTTTGGATGTGTACCTAGAGTTTAAAGCAGAAAAAACTGAACTTTTAGAATTTTCAGTTTTTGACCAAAACGACAGCCCCGGGGGTTATAAACATGTTGATATGGTTGTGATTTTTTTTCTGACTGCGGTTTCAAAACCATGCACCAGAATCCACTTCTTTCAACTCAGTAATACATTTTGGATGTGTACCTAGAGTTTAAAGCAGAAAAAACGGAACTTTTAGAATTTTCATTTTTTGACCAAAACGACAGCCCCGGGGGTTATAAACATGTTGATATGGTTGTGATTTTTTTTCTGACTGTGGTTTCAAAACCATGCACCAGAATCCACTTCTTTCAACTCAGTAATACATTTTGGATGTGTACCTAGAGTTTAAAGCAGAAAAACATGAACTTTTAGAATTTTCATTTTTTGACCAAAACGACAGCCCCGGGGGTTATAAACATGTTGATATGGATGTGATTTTTTTTCTGACTGCGGTTTCAAAACCATGCACCAGAATCCACTTCTTTCAACTCAGTAATACATTTTGGATGTGTACCTAGAGTTTAAAGCAGAAAAAACTGAACTTTTAGAATTTTCAGTTTTTGACCAAAACGACAGCCCCGGGGGTTATAAACATGTTGATATGGTTGTGATTTTTTTTCTGACTGCGGTTTCAAAACCATGCACCAGAATCCACTTCTTTCAACTCAGTAATACATTTTGGATGTGTACCTAGAGTTTAAAGCAGAAAAAACGGAACTTTTAGAATTTTCATTTTTTGACCAAAACGACAGCCCCGGGGGTTATAAACATGTTGATATGGTTGTGATTTTTTTTCTGACTGCGGTTTCAAAACCATGCACCAGAATCCACTTCTTTCAACTCAGTAATACATTTTGGATGTGTACCTAGAGTTTAAAGCAGAAAAAACTGAACTTTTAGAATTTTCATTTTTTGACCAAAACGACAGCCCCGGGGGTTATAAACATGTTGATATGGTTGTGATTTTTTTTCTGACTGCGGTTTCAAAACCATGCACCAGAATCCACTTCTTTCAACTCAGTAATACATTTTGGATGTGTACCTAGAGTTTAAAGCAGAAAAAACTGAACTTATAGAATTTTCATTTTTTGACCAAAACGACAGCCCCGGGGGTTATAAACATGTTGATATGGTTGTGATTTTTTTTCTGACTGCGGTTTCAAAACCATGCACCAGAATCCACTTCTTTCAACTCAGTAATACATTTTGGATGTTTACCTAGAGTTTAAAGCAGAAAAAACTGAACTTTTAGAATTTTCATTGTTTGACCAAAACGACAGCCCCGGGGGTTGAAAACATGTTGATATGGTTGTGATTTTTTTTCTGACTGCGGTTTCAAATTCATGCACCAGAATCCACTTCTTTCAACTCAGTAATACATTTTGGATGTGTACCTAGAGTTTAAAGCAGAAAAAACGGAACTTTTAGAATTTTCATTTTTTGACCAAAACGACAGCCCCGGGGGTTATAAACATGTTGATATGGTTGTGATTTTTTTTCTGACTGCGGTTTCAAAACCATGCACCAGAATCCACTTCTTTCAACTCAGTAATACATTTTGGATGTGTACCTAGAGTTTAAAGCAGAAAAAACGGAACTTTTAGAATTTTCATTTTTTGACCAAAACGACAGCCCCGGGGGTTATAAACATGTTGATATGGTTGTGATTTTTTTTCTGACTGCGGTTTCAAAACCATGCACCAGAATCCACTTCTTTCAACTCAGTAATACATTTTCGATGTGTACCTAGAGTTTAAAGCAGAAAAAACTGAACTTTTAGAATTTTCATTTTTTGACCAAAACGACAGCCCCGGGGGTTATAAACATGTTGATATGGTTGTGATTTTTTTTCTGACTGCGGTTTCAAAACGATGCACCAGAATCCACTTCTTTCAACTCAGTAATACATTTTGGATGTGTACCTAGAGTTTAAAGCAGAAAAAACTGAACTTTTAGAATTTTCATTTTTTGACCAAAACGACAGCCCCGGGGGTTATAAACATGTTGATATGGTTGTGATTTTTTTTCTGACTGCGGTTTCAAAACCATGCACCAGAATCCACTTCTTTCAACTCAGTAATACATTTTGGATGTGTACCTAGAGTTTAAAGCAGAAAAAATTGAACTTTTAGAATTTTCATTTTTTGACCAAAACGACAGCCCCGGGGGTTATAAACATGTTGATATGGATGTGATTTTTTTTCTGACTGCGGTTTCAAAACCATGCACCAGAATCCACTTCTTTCAACTCAGTAATACATTTTGGATGTGTACCTAGAGTTTAAAGCAGAAAAAAACGGAACTTTTAGAATTTTCATTTTTTGACCAAAACGACAGCCCCGGGGGTTATAAACATGTTGATATGGATGTGATTTTTTTTCTGACTGCGGTTTCAAAACCATGCACCAGAATCCACTTCTTTCAACTCAGTAATACATTTTGGATGTGTACCTAGAGTTTAAAGCAGAAAAAATTGAACTTTTAGAATTTTCATTTTTTGACCAAAACGACAGCCCCGGGGGTTATAAACATGTTGATATGGATGTGATTTTTTTTCTGACTGCGGTTTCAAAACCATGCACCAGAATCCACTTCTTTCAACTCAGTAATACATTTTGGATGTGTACCTAGAGTTTAAAGCAGAAAAAACTGAACTTTTAGAATTTTCAGTTTTTGACCAAAACGACAGCCCCGGGGGTTATAAACATGTTGATATGGTTGTGATTTTTTTTCTGACTGCGGTTTCAAAACCATGCACCAGAATCCACTTCTTTCAACTCAGTAATACATTTTGGATGTGTACCTAGAGTTTAAAGCAGAAAAAATGGAACTTTTAGAATTTTCATTTTTTGACCAAAACGACAGCCCCGGGGGTTATAAACATGTTGATATGGATGTGATTTTTTTTCTGACTGCGGTTTCAAAACCATGCACCAGAATCCACTTCTTTCAACTCAGTAATACATTTTGGATGTGTACCTAGAGTTTAAAGCAGAAAAAACTGAACTTTTAGAATTTTCAGTTTTTGACCAAAACGACAGCCCCGGGGGTTATAAACATGTTGATATGGTTGTGATTTTTTTTCTGACTGCGGTTTCAAAACCATGCACCAGAATCCACTTCTTTCAACTCAGTAATACATTTTGGATGTGTACCTAGAGTTTAAAGCAGAAAAAACGGAACTTTTAGAATTTTCATTTTTTGACCAAAACGACAGCCCCGGGGGTTATAAACATGTTGATATGGTTGTGATTTTTTTTCTGACTGTGGTTTCAAAACCATGCACCAGAATCCACTTCTTTCAACTCAGTAATACATTTTGGATGTGTACCTAGAGTTTAAAGCAGAAAAACATGAACTTTTAGAATTTTCATTTTTTGACCAAAACGACAGCCCCGGGGGTTATAAACATGTTGATATGGATGTGATTTTTTTTCTGACTGCGGTTTCAAAACCATGCACCAGAATCCACTTCTTTCAACTCAGTAATACATTTTGGATGTGTACCTAGAGTTTAAAGCAGAAAAAACGGAACTTTTAGAATTTTCATTTTTTGACCAAAACGACAGCCCCGGGGGTTATAAACATGTTGATATGGTTGTGATTTTTTTTCTGACTGCGGTTTCAAAACCATGCACCAGAATCCACTTCTTTCAACTCAGTAATACATTTTGGATGTGTACCTAGAGTTTAAAGCAGAAAAAACGGAACTTTTAGAATTTTCATTTTTTGACCAAAACGACAGCCCCGGGGGTTATAAACATGTTGATATGAATGTGATTTTTTTTCTGACTGTGGTTTCAAAACCATGCACCAGAATCCACTTCTTTCAACTCAGTAATACATTTTGGATGTGTACCTAGAGTTTAAAGCAGAAAAAACTGAACTTTTAGAATTTTCATTTTTTGACCAAAACGACAGCCCCGGGGGTTATAAACATGTTGATATGGTTGTGATTTTTTTTCTGACTGCGGTTTCAAAACCATGCACCAGAATCCACTTCTTTCAACTCAGTAATACATTTTGGATGTGTACCTAGAGTTTAAAGCAGAAAAAACGGAACTTTTAAAATTTTCATTTTTTGACCAAAACGACAGCCCCGGGGGTTATAAACATGTTGATATGGTTGTGATTTTTTTTCTGACTGCGGTTTCAAAACCATGCACCAGAATCCACTTCTTTCAACTCAGTAATACATTTTGGATGTGTACCTAGAGTTTAAAGCAGAAAAAACTGAACTTTTAGAATTTTCAGTTTTTGACCAAAACGACAGCCCCGGGGGTTATAAACATGTTGATATGGTTGTGATTTTTTTTCTGACTGCGGTTTCAAAACCATGCACCAGAATCCACTTCTTTCAACTCAGTAATACATTTTGGATGTGTACCTAGAGTTTAAAGCAGAAAAAACGGAACTTTTAGAATTTTAATTTTTTGACCAAAACGACAGCCCCGGGGGTTATAAACATGTTGATATGGTTGTGATTTTTTTCTGACTGCGGTTTCAAAACCATGCACCAGAATCCACTTCTTTCAACTCAGTAATACATTTTGGATGTGTACCTAGAGTTTAAAGCAGAAAAAACGGAACTTTTAGAATTTTCAGTTTTTGACCAAAACGACAGCCCCGGGGGTTATAAACATGTTGATATGGTTGTGATTTTTTTTCTGACTGCGGTTTCAAAACCATGCACCAGAATCCACTTCTTTCAACTCAGTAATACATTTTGGATGTGTACCTAGAGTTTAAAGCAGAAAAAACTGAACTTTTAGAATTTTCAGTTTTTGACCAAAACGACAGCCCCGGGGGTTATAAACATGTTGATATGGTTGTGATTTTTTTTCTGACTGCGGTTTCAAAACCATGCACCAGAATCCACTTCTTTCAACTCAGTAATACATTTTGGATGTGTACCTAGAGTTTAAAGCAGAAAAAACGGAACTTTTAGAATTTTAATTTTTTGACCAAAACGACAGCCCCGGGGGTTATAAACATGTTGATATGGTTGTGATTTTTTTTCTGACTGCGGTTTCAAAACCATGCACCAGAATCCACTTCTTTCAACTCAGTAATACATTTTGGATGTGTACCTAGAGTTTAAAGCAGAAAAAACGGAACTTTTAAAATTTTCATTTTTTGACCAAAACGACAGCCCCGGGGGTTATAAACATGTTGATATGGTTGTGATTTTTTTTCTGACTGCGGTTTCAAAACCATGCACCAGAATCCACTTCTTTCAACTCAGTAATACATTTTGGATGTGTACCTAGAGTTTAAAGCAGAAAAAACGGAACTTTTAGAATTTTCATTTTTTGACCAAAACGACAGCCCCGGGGGTTATAAACATGTTGATATGGTTGTGATTTTTTTTCTGACTGCGGTTTCAAAACCATGCACCAGAATCCACTTCTTTCAACTCAGTAATACATTTTGGATGTGTACCTAGAGTTTAAAGCAGAAAAAAACGGAACTTTTAGAATTTTCATTTTTTGACCAAAACGACAGCCCCGGGGGTTATAAACATGTTGATATGGTTGTGATTTTTTTTCTGACTGCGGTTTCAAAACCATGCACCAGAATCTACTTCTTTCAACTCAGTAATACATTTTGGATGTGTACCTAGAGTTTAAAGCAGAAAAAACGGAACTTTTAGAATTTTCATTTTTTGACCAAAACGACAGCCCCGGGGGTTATAAACATGTTGATATGGTTGTGATTTTTTTTCTGACTGCGGTTTCAAAACCATGCACCAGAATCCACTTCTTTCAACTCAGTAATACATTTTGGATGTGTACCTAGAGTTTAACGCAGAAAAACGGAACTTTTAGAATTTTCATTTTTTGACCAAAACGACAGCCCCGGGGGTTATAAACATGTTGATATGGTTGTGATTTTTTTTCTGACTGCGGTTTCAAAACCATGCACCAGAATCCACTTCTTTCAACTCAGTAATACATTTTGGATGTGTACCTAGAGTTTAAAGCAGAAAAACATGAACTTTTAGAATTTTCATTTTTTGAACAAAACGACAGCCCCGGGGGTTATAAACATGTTGATATGGTTGTGATTTTTTTTCTGACTGCGGTTTCAAAACCATGCACCAGAATCCACTTCTTTCAACTCAGTAATACATTTTGGATGTGTACCTAGAGTTTAAAGCAGAAAAAACGGAACTTTTAGAATTTTCATTTTTTGACCAAAACGACAGCCCCGGGGGTTATAAACATGTTGATATGGTTGTGATTTTTTTTCTGACTGCGGTTTCAAAACCATGCACCAGAATCCACTTCTTTCAACTCAGTAATACATTTTGGATGTGTACCTAGAGTTTAAAGCAGAAAAAACTGAACTTTTAGAATTTTCAGTTTTTGACCAAAACGACAGCCCCGGGGGTTATAAACATGTTGATATGGTTGTGATTTTTTTTCTGACTGCGGTTTCAAAACCATGCACCAGAATCCACTTCTTTCAACTCAGTAATACATTTTGGATGTGTACCTAGAGTTTAAAGCAGAAAAAACTGAACTTTTAGAATTTTCATTTTTTGACCAAAACGACAGCCCCGGGGGTTATAAACATGTTGATATGGTTGTGATTTTTTTTCTGACTGCGGTTTCAAAACCATGCACCAGAATCCACTTCTTTCAACTCAGTAATACATTTTGGATGTGTACCTAGAGTTTAAAGCAGAAAAAATGGAACTTTTAGAATTTTCATTTTTTGACCAAAACGACAGCCCCGGGGGTTATAAACATGTTGATATGGATGTGATTTTTTTTCTGACTGCGGTTTCAAAACCATGCACCAGAATCCACTTCTTTCAACTCAGTAATACATTTTGGATGTGTACCTAGAGTTTAAAGCAGAAAAAACTGAACTTTTAGAATTTTCAGTTTTTGACCAAAACGACAGCCCCGGGGGTTATAAACATGTTGATATGGTTGTGATTTTTTTTCTGACTGCGGTTTCAAAACCATGCACCAGAATCCACTTCTTTCAACTCAGTAATACATTTTGGATGTGTACCTAGAGTTTAAAGCAGAAAAAACGGAACTTTTAGAATTTTAATTTTTTGACCAAAACGACAGCCCCGGGGGTTATAAACATGTTGATATGGTTGTGATTTTTTTTCTGACTGCGGTTTCAAAACCATGCACCAGAATCCACTTCTTTCAACTCAGTAATACATTTTGGATGTGTACCTAGAGTTTAAAGCAGAAAAAACGGAACTTTTAGAATTTTAATTTTTTGACCAAAACGACAGCCCCGGGGGTTATAAACATGTTGATATGGTTGTGATTTTTTTCTGACTGCGGTTTCAAAACCATGCACCAGAATCCACTTCTTTCAACTCAGTAATACATTTTGGATGTGTACCTAGAGTTTAAAGCAGAAAAAACGGAACTTTTAGAATTTTCAGTTTTTGACCAAAACGACAGCCCCGGGGGTTATAAACATGTTGATATGGTTGTGATTTTTTTTCTGACTGCGGTTTCAAAACCATGCACCAGAATCCACTTCTTTCAACTCAGTAATACATTTTGGATGTGTACCTAGAGTTTAAAGCAGAAAAAACGGAACTTTTAGAATTTTCATTTTTTGACCAAAACGACAGCCCCGGGGGTTATAAACATGTTGATATGAATGTGATTTTTTTTCTGACTGTGGTTTCAAAACCATGCACCAGAATCCACTTCTTTCAACTCAGTAATACATTTTGGATGTGTACCTAGAGTTTAAAGCAGAAAAAACTGAACTTTTAGAATTTTCATTTTTTGACCAAAACGACAGCCCCGGGGGTTATAAACATGTTGATATGGTTGTGATTTTTTTTCTGACTGCGGTTTCAAAACCATGCACCAGAATCCACTTCTTTCAACTCAGTAATACATTTTGGATGTGTACCTAGAGTTTAAAGCAGAAAAAACGGAACTTTTAGAATTTTCATTTTTTGACCAAAATGACAGCCCCGGGGGTTATAAACATGTTGATATGGTTGTGATTTTTTTTCTGACTGCGGTTTCAAAACCATGCACCAGAATCCACTTCTTTCAACTCAGTAATACATTTTGGATGTGTACCTAGAGTTTAAAGCAGAAAAAATGGAACTTTTAGAATTTTCATTTTTTGACCAAAACGACAGCCCCGGGGGTTATAAACATGTTGATATGGATGTGATTTTTTTTCTGACTGCGGTTTCAAAACCATGCACCAGAATCCACTTCTTTCAACTCAGTAATACATTTTGGATGTGTACCTAGAGTTTAAAGCAGAAAAAACTGAACTTTTAGAATTTTCAGTTTTTGACCAAAACGACAGCCCCGGGGGTTATAAACATGTTGATATGGTTGTGATTTTTTTTCTGACTGCGGTTTCAAAACCATGCACCAGAATCCACTTCTTTCAACTCAGTAATACATTTTGGATGTGTACCTAGAGTTTAAAGCAGAAAAAACGGAACTTTTAGAATTTTAATTTTTTGACCAAAACGACAGCCCCGGGGGTTATAAACATGTTGATATGGTTGTGATTTTTTTTCTGACTGCGGTTTCAAAACCATGCACCAGAATCCACTTCTTTCAACTCAGTAATACATTTTGGATGTGTACCTAGAGTTTAAAGCAGAAAAAACGGAACTTTTAGAATTTTAATTTTTTGACCAAAACGACAGCCCCGGGGGTTATAAACATGTTGATATGGTTGTGATTTTTTTCTGACTGCGGTTTCAAAACCATGCACCAGAATCCACTTCTTTCAACTCAGTAATACATTTTGGATGTGTACCTAGAGTTTAAAGCAGAAAAAACGGAACTTTTAGAATTTTCAGTTTTTGACCAAAACGACAGCCCCGGGGGTTATAAACATGTTGATATGGTTGTGATTTTTTTTCTGACTGCGGTTTCAAAACCATGCACCAGAATCCACTTCTTTCAACTCAGTAATACATTTTGGATGTGTACCTAGAGTTTAAAGCAGAAAAAACGGAACTTTTAGAATTTTCATTTTTTGACCAAAACGACAGCCCCGGGGGTTATAAACATGTTGATATGAATGTGATTTTTTTTCTGACTGTGGTTTCAAAACCATGCACCAGAATCCACTTCTTTCAACTCAGTAATACATTTTGGATGTGTACCTAGAGTTTAAAGCAGAAAAAACTGAACTTTTAGAATTTTCATTTTTTGACCAAAACGACAGCCCCGGGGGTTATAAACATGTTGATATGGTTGTGATTTTTTTTCTGACTGCGGTTTCAAAACCATGCACCAGAATCCACTTCTTTCAACTCAGTAATACATTTTGGATGTGTACCTAGAGTTTAAAGCAGAAAAAACGGAACTTTTAAAATTTTCATTTTTTGACCAAAACGACAGCCCCGGGGGTTATAAACATGTTGATATGGTTGTGATTTTTTTTCTGACTGCGGTTTCAAAACCATGCACCAGAATCCACTTCTTTCAACTCAGTAATACATTTTGGATGTGTACCTAGAGTTTAAAGCAGAAAAAACGGAACTTTTAGAATTTTCAGTTTTTGACCAAAACGACAGCCCCGGGGGTTATAAACATGTTGATATGGTTGTGATTTTTTTTCTGACTGCGGTTTCAAAACCATGCACCAGAATCCACTTCTTTCAACTCAGTAATACATTTTGGATGTGTACCTAGAGTTTAAAGCAGAAAAAACTGAACTTTTAGAATTTTCAGTTTTTGACCAAAACGACAGCCCCGGGGGTTATAAACATGTTGATATGGTTGTGATTTTTTTTCTGACTGCGGTTTCAAAACCATGCACCAGAATCCACTTCTTTCAACTCAGTAATACATTTTGGATGTGTACCTAGAGTTTAAAGCAGAAAAAACTGAACTTTTAGAATTTTCAGTTTTTGACCAAAACGACAGCCCCGGGGGTTATAAACATGTTGATATGGTTGTGATTTTTTTTCTGACTGCGGTTTCAAAACCATGCACCAGAATCCACTTCTTTCAACTCAGTAATACATTTTGGATGTGTACCTAGAGTTTAAAGCAGAAAAAACGGAACTTTTAGAATTTTAATTTTTTGACCAAAACGACAGCCCCGGGGGTTATAAACATGTTGATATGGTTGTGATTTTTTTTCTGACTGCGGTTTCAAAACCATGCACCAGAATCCACTTCTTTCAACTCAGTAATACATTTTAGATGTGTACCTAGAGTTTAAAGCAGAAAAAACGGAACTTTTAAAATTTTCATTTTTTGACCAAAACGACAGCCCCGGGGGTTATAAACATGTTGATATGGTTGTGATTTTTTTTCTGACTTCGGTTTCAAAACCATGCACCAGAATCCACTTCTTTCAACTCAGTAATACATTTTGGATGTGTACCTAGAGTTTAAAGCAGAAAAAACGGAATTTTTAGAATTTTAATTTTTTGACCAAAACGACAGCCCCGGGGGTTATAAACATGTTGATATGGTTGTGATTTTTTTTTTGACTGCGGTTTCAAAACCATGCACCAGAATCCACTTCTTTCAACTCAGTAATACATTTTGGATGTGTACCTAGAGTTTAAAGCAGAAAAAAACGGAACTTTTAGAATTTTCATTTTTTGACCAAAACGACAGCCCCGGGGGTTATAAACATGTTGATATGGTTGTGATTTTTTTTCTGACTGCGGTTTCAAAACCATGCACCAGAATCCACTTCTTTCAACTCAGTAATACATTTTGGATGTGTACCTAGAGTTTAAAGCAGAAAAAACGGAACTTTTAGAATTTTCATTTTTTGACCAAAACGACAGCCCCGGGGATTATAAACATGTTGATATGGTTGTGATTTTTTTTCTGACTGCGGTTTCAAAACCATGCACCAGAATCCACTTCTTTCAACTCAGTAATACATTTTGGATGTGTACCTAGAGTTTAAAGCAGAAAAAACTGAACTTTTAGAATTTTCATTTTTTGACCAAAACGACAGCCCCGGGGGTTATAAACATGTTGATATGGTTGTGATTTTTTTTCTGACTGCGGTTTCAAAACGATGCACCAGAATCCACTTCTTTCAACTCAGTAATACATTTTGGATGTGTACCTAGAGTTTAAAGCAGAAAAAACTGAACTTTTAGAATATTCATTTTTTGACCAAAACGACAGCCCCGGGGGTTATAAACATGTTGATATGGTTGTGATTTTTTTTCTGACTGCGGTTTCAAAACCATGCACCAGAATCCACTTCTTTCAACTCAGTAATACATTTTGGATGTGTACCTAGAGTTTAAAGCAGAAAAAACGGAACTTTTAGAATTTTCATTTTTTGACCAAAACGACAGCCCCGGGGGTTATAAACATGTTGATATGGTTGTGATTTTTTTCTGACTGCGGTTTCAAAACCATGCACCAGAATCCACTTCTTTCAACTCAGTAATACATTTTGGATGTGTACCTAGAGTTTAAAGCAGAAAAAACGGAACTTTTAGAATTTTCATTTTTTGACCAAAACGACAGCCCCGGGGGTTATAAACATGTTGATATGAATGTGATTTTTTTTCTGACTGTGGTTTCAAAACCATGCACCAGAATCCACTTCTTTCAACTCAGTAATACATTTTGGATGTGTACCTAGAGTTTAAAGCAGAAAAAACTGAACTTTTAGAATTTTCATTTTTTGACCAAAACGACAGCCCCGGGGGTTATAAACATGTTGATATGGTTGTGATTTTTTTTCTGACTGCGGTTTCAAAACCATGCACCAGAATCCACTTCTTTCAACTCAGTAATACATTTTGGATGTGTACCTAGAGTTTAAAGCAGAAAAAACGGAACTTTTAAAATTTTCATTTTTTGACCAAAACGACAGCCCCGGGGGTTATAAACATGTTGATATGGTTTCGATTTTTTTTCTGACTGCGGTTTCAAAACGATGCACCAGAATCAACTTCTTTCAACTCAGTAATACATTTTGGATGTGTACCTAGAGTTTAAAGCAGAAAAAACGGAACTTTTAGAATTTTCAGTTTTTGACCAAAACGACAGCCCCGGGGGTTATAAACATGTTGATATGGTTGTGATTTTTTTTCTGACTGCGGTTTCAAAACCATGCACCAGAATCCACTTCTTTCAACTCAGTAATACATTTTGGATGTGTACCTAGAGTTTAAAGCAGAAAAAACTGAACTTTTAGAATTTTCAGTTTTTGACCAAAACGACAGCCCCGGGGGTTATAAACATGTTGATATGGTTGTGATTTTTTTTCTGACTGCGGTTTCAAAACCATGCACCAGAATCCACTTCTTTCAACTCAGTAATACATTTTGGATGTGTACCTAGAGTTTAAAGCAGAAAAAACGGAACTTTTAGAATTTTAATTTTTTGACCAAAACGACAGCCCCGGGGGTTATAAACATGTTGATATGGTTGTGATTTTTTTCTGACTGCGGTTTCAAAACCATGCACCAGAATCCACTTCTTTCAACTCAGTAATACATTTTGGATGTGTACCTAGAGTTTAAAGCAGAAAAAACGGAACTTTTAGAATTTTCAGTTTTTGACCAAAACGACAGCCCCGGGGGTTATAAACATGTTGATATGGTTGTGATTTTTTTTCTGACTGCGGTTTCAAAACCATGCACCAGAATCCACTTCTTTCAACTCAGTAATACATTTTGGATGTGTACCTAGAGTTTAAAGCAGAAAAAACTGAACTTTTAGAATTTTCAGTTTTTGACCAAAACGACAGCCCCGGGGGTTATAAACATGTTGATATGGTTGTGATTTTTTTTCTGACTGCGGTTTCAAAACCATGCACCAGAATCCACTTCTTTCAACTCAGTAATACATTTTGGATGTGTACCTAGAGTTTAAAGCAGAAAAAACGGAACTTTTAGAATTTTAATTTTTTGACCAAAACGACAGCCCCGGGGTTTATAAACATATTGATATGGTTGTAATTTTTTTTCTGACTGCGGTTTCAAAACCATGCACCAGAATCCACTTCTTTCAACTCAGTAATACATTTTGGATGTGTACCTAGAGTTTAAAGCAGAAAAAACGGAACTTTTAGAATTTTAATTTTTTGACCAAAACGACAGCCCCGGGGGTTATAAACATGTTGATATGGTTGTGATTTTTTTTCTGACTGCGGTTTCAAAACCATGCACCAGAATCCACTTCTTTCAACTCAGTAATACATTTTGGATGTGTACCTAGAGTTTAAAGCAGAAAAAACTGAACTTTTAGAATTTTCAGTTTTTGACCAAAACGACAGCCCCGGGGGTTATAAACATGTTGATATGGTTGTGATTTTTTTTCTGACTGCGGTTTCAAAACCATGCACCAGAATCCACTTCTTTCAACTCAGTAATACATTTTGGATGTGTACCTAGAGTTTAAAGCAGAAAAAACGGAACTTTTAGAATTTTAATTTTTTGACCAAAACGACAGCCCCGGGGGTTATAAACATGTTGATATGGTTGTGATTTTTTTTCTGACTGCGGTTTCAAAACCATGCACCAGAATCCACTTCTTTCAACTCAGTAATACATTTTGGATGTGTACCTAGAGTTTAAAGCAGAAAAAACGGAACTTTTAGAATTTTCATTTTTTGACCAAAACGACAGCCCCGGGGGTTATAAACATGTTGATATGGTTGTGATTTTTTTTCTGACTGCGGGTTCAAAACCATGCACCAGAATCCACTTCTTTCAACTCAGTAATACATTTTGGATGTGTACCTAGAGTTTAAAGCAGAAAAAACTGAACTTTTAGAATTTTCATTTTTTGACCAAAACGACAGCCCCGGGGGTTATAAACATGTTGATATGGTTGTGATTTTTTTTCTGACTGCGGTTTCAAAACCATGCACCAGAATCCACTTCTTTCAACTCAGTAATACATTTTGGATGTGTACCTAGAGTTTAAAGCAGAAAAAACGGAACTTTTAGAATTTTAATTTTTTGACCAAAACGACAGCCCCGGGGGTTATAAACATGTTGATATGGTTCTGATTTTTTTTCTGACTGCGGTTTCAAAACCATGCACCAGAATCCACTTCTTTCAACTCAGTAATACATTTTGGATGTGTACCTAGAGTTTAAAGCAGAAAAAACGGAACTTTTAGAATTTTAATTTTTTGACCAAAACGACAGCCCCGGGGGTTATAAACATGTTGATATGGTTGTGATTTTTTTTCTGACTGCGGTTTCAAAACCATGCACCAGAATCCACTTCCTTCAACTCAGTAATACATTTTGGATGTGTACCTAGAGTTTAAAGCAGAAAAAACGGAACTTTTAGAATTTTCAGTTTTTGACCAAAACGACAGCCCCGGGGGTTATAAACATGTTGATATGGTTGTGATTTTTTTTCTGACTGCGGTTTCAAAACCATGCACCAGAATCCACTTCTTTCAACTCAGTAATACATTTTGGATGTGTACCTAGAGTTTAAAGCAGAAAAAAACGGAACTTTTAGAATTTTAATTTTTTGACCAAAACGACAGCCCCGGGGGTTATAAACATGTTGATATGGTTCTGATTTTTTTTCTGACTGCGGTTTCAAAACCATGCACCAGAATCCACTTCTTTCAACTCAGTAATACATTTTGGATGTGTACCTAGAGTTTAAAGCAGAAAAAACGGAACTTTTAGAATTTTAATTTTTTGACCAAAACGACAGCCCCGGGGGTTATAAACATGTTGATATGGTTGTGATTTTTTTTCTGACTGCGGTTTCAAAACCATGCACCAGAATCCACTTCCTTCAACTCAGTAATACATTTTGGATGTGTACCTAGAGTTTAAAGCAGAAAAAACGGAACTTTTAGAATTTTCAGTTTTTGACCAAAACGACAGCCCCGGGGGTTATAAACATGTTGATATGGTTGTGATTTTTTTTCTGACTGCGGTTTCAAAACCATGCACCAGAATCCACTTCTTTCAACTCAGTAATACATTTTGGATGTGTACCTAGAGTTTAAAGCAGAAAAAACTGAACTTTTAGAATTTTCAGTTTTTGACCAAAACGACAGCCCCGGGGGTTATAAACATGTTGATATGGTTGTGATTTTTTTTCTGACTGCGGTTTCAAAACCATGCACCAGAATCCACTTCTTTCAAATCAGTAATACATTTTGGATGTGTACCTAGAGTTTAAAGCAGAAAAAATTGAACTTTTAGAATTTTCATTTTTTGACCAAAACGACAGCCCCGGGGGTTATAAACATGTTGATATGGATGTGATTTTTTTTCTGACTGCGGTTTCAAAACCATGCACCAGAATCCACTTCTTTCAACTCAGTAATACATTTTGGATGTGTACCTAGAGTTTAAAGCAGAAAAAACTGAACTTTTAGAATTCTCAGTTTTTGACCAAAACGACAGCCCCGGGGGTTATAAACATGTTGATATGGTTGTGATTTTTTTTCTGACTGCGGTTTCAAAACCATGCACCAGAATCCACTTCTTTCAACTCAGTAATACATTTTGGATGTGTACCTAGAGTTTAAAGCAGAAAAAATGGAACTTTTAGAATTTTCATTTTTTGACCAAAACGACAGCCCCGGGGGTTATAAACATGTTGATATGGATGTGATTTTTTTTCTGACTGCGGTTTCAAAACCATGCACCAGAATCCACTTCTTTCAACTCAGTAATACATTTTGGATGTGTACCTAGAGTTTAAAGCAGAAAAAACTGAACTTTTAGAATTTTCAGTTTTTGACCAAAACGACAGCCCCGGGGGTTATAAACATGTTGATATGGTTGTGATTTTTTTTCTGACTGCGGTTTCAAAACCATGCACCAGAATCCACTTCTTTCAACTCAGTAATACATTTTGGATGTGTACCTAGAGTTTAAAGCAGAAAAAACGGAACTTTTAGAATTTTCATTTTTTGACCAAAACGACAGCCCCGGGGGTTATAAACATGTTGATATGGTTGTGATTTTTTTTCTGACTGTGGTTTCAAAACCATGCACCAGAATCCACTTCTTTCAACTCAGTAATACATTTTGGATGTGTACCTAGAGTTTAAAGCAGAAAAACATGAACTTTTAGAATTTTCATTTTTTGACCAAAACGACAGCCCCGGGGGTTATAAACATGTTGATATGGATGTGATTTTTTTTCTGACTGCGGTTTCAAAACCATGCACCAGAATCCACTTCTTTCAACTCAGTAATACATTTTGGATGTGTACCTAGAGTTTAAAGCAGAAAAAACGGAACTTTTAGAATTTTCATTTTTTGACCAAAACGACAGCCCCGGGGGTTATAAACATGTTGATATGGTTGTGATTTTTTTTCTGACTGCGGTTTCAAAACCATGCACCAGAATCCACTTCTTTCAACTCAGTAATACATTTTGGATGTGTACCTAGAGTTTAAAGCAGAAAAAACGGAACTTTTAGAATTTTCATTTTTTGACCAAAACGACAGCCCCGGGGGTTATAAACATGTTGATATGAATGTGATTTTTTTTCTGACTGTGGTTTCAAAACCATGCACCAGAATCCACTTCTTTCAACTCAGTAATACATTTTGGATGTGTACCTAGAGTTTAAAGCAGAAAAAACTGAACTTTTAGAATTTTCATTTTTTGACCAAAACGACAGCCCCGGGGGTTATAAACATGTTGATATGGTTGTGATTTTTTTTCTGACTGCGGTTTCAAAACCATGCACCAGAATCCACTTCTTTCAACTCAGTAATACATTTTGGATGTGTACCTAGAGTTTAAAGCAGAAAAAACGGAACTTTTAAAATTTTCATTTTTTGACCAAAACGACAGCCCCGGGGGTTATAAACATGTTGATATGGTTGTGATTTTTTTTCTGACTGCGGTTTCAAAACCATGCACCAGAATCCACTTCTTTCAACTCAGTAATACATTTTGGATGTGTACCTAGAGTTTAAAGCAGAAAAAACTGAACTTTTAGAATTTTCAGTTTTTGACCAAAACGACAGCCCCGGGGGTTATAAACATGTTGATATGGTTGTGATTTTTTTTCTGACTGCGGTTTCAAAACCATGCACCAGAATCCACTTCTTTCAACTCAGTAATACATTTTGGATGTGTACCTAGAGTTTAAAGCAGAAAAAACGGAACTTTTAGAATTTTAATTTTTTGACCAAAACGACAGCCCCGGGGGTTATAAACATGTTGATATGGTTGTGATTTTTTTCTGACTGCGGTTTCAAAACCATGCACCAGAATCCACTTCTTTCAACTCAGTAATACATTTTGGATGTGTACCTAGAGTTTAAAGCAGAAAAAACGGAACTTTTAGAATTTTCAGTTTTTGACCAAAACGACAGCCCCGGGGGTTATAAACATGTTGATATGGTTGTGATTTTTTTTCTGACTGCGGTTTCAAAACCATGCACCAGAATCCACTTCTTTCAACTCAGTAATACATTTTGGATGTGTACCTAGAGTTTAAAGCAGAAAAAACTGAACTTTTAGAATTTTCAGTTTTTGACCAAAACGACAGCCCCGGGGGTTATAAACATGTTGATATGGTTGTGATTTTTTTTCTGACTGCGGTTTCAAAACCATGCACCAGAATCCACTTCTTTCAACTCAGTAATACATTTTGGATGTGTACCTAGAGTTTAAAGCAGAAAAAACGGAACTTTTAGAATTTTAATTTTTTGACCAAAACGACAGCCCCGGGGGTTATAAACATGTTGATATGGTTGTGATTTTTTTTCTGACTGCGGTTTCAAAACCATGCACCAGAATCCACTTCTTTCAACTCAGTAATACATTTTGGATGTGTACCTAGAGTTTAAAGCAGAAAAAACGGAACTTTTAAAATTTTCATTTTTTGACCAAAACGACAGCCCCGGGGGTTATAAACATGTTGATATGGTTGTGATTTTTTTTCTGACTGCGGTTTCAAAACCATGCACCAGAATCCACTTCTTTCAACTCAGTAATACATTTTGGATGTGTACCTAGAGTTTAAAGCAGAAAAAACGGAACTTTTAGAATTTTAATTTTTTGACCAAAACGACAGCCCCGGGGGTTATAAACATGTTGATATGGTTGTGATTTTTTTTCTGACTGCGGTTTCAAAACCATGCACCAGAATCCACTTCTTTCAACTCAGTAATACATTTTGGATGTGTACCTAGAGTTTAAAGCAGAAAAAAACGGAACTTTTAGAATTTTCATTTTTTGACCAAAACGACAGCCCCGGGGGTTATAAACATGTTGATATGGTTGTGATTTTTTTTCTGACTGCGGTTTCAAAACCATGCACCAGAATCCACTTCTTTCAACTCAGTAATACATTTTGGATGTGTACCTAGAGTTTAAAGCAGAAAAAACGGAACTTTTAGAATTTTCATTTTTTGACCAAAACGACAGCCCCGGGGGTTATAAACATGTTGATATGGTTGTGATTTTTTTTCTGACTGCGGTTTCAAAACCATGCACCAGAATCCACTTCTTTCAACTCAGTAATACATTTTGGATGTGTACCTAGAGTTTAAAGCAGAAAAAACTGAACTTTTAGAATTTTCAGTTTTTGACCAAAACGACAGCCCCGGGGGTTATAAACATGTTGATATGGTTGTGATTTTTTTTCTGACTGCGGTTTCAAAACCATGCACCAGAATCCACTTCTTTCAACTCAGTAATACATTTTGGATGTGTACCTAGAGTTTAAAGCAGAAAAAACGGAACTTTTAGAATTTTCATTTTTTGACCAAAACGACAGCCCCGGGGGTTATAAACATGTTGATATGGTTGTGATTTTTTTTCTGACTGCGGTTTCAAAACCATGCACCAGAATCCACTTCTTTCAACTCAGTAATACATTTTGGATGTGTACCTAGAGTTTAAAGCAGAAAAAACTGAACTTTTAGAATTTTCATTTTTTGACCAAAACGACAGCCCCGGGGGTTATAAACATGTTGATATGGTTGTGATTTTTTTTCTGACTGCGGTTTCAAAACCATGCACCAGAATCCACTTCTTTCAACTCAGTAATACATTTTGGATGTGTACCTAGAGTTTAAAGCAGAAAAAACTGAACTTATAGAATTTTCATTTTTTGACCAAAACGACAGCCCCGGGGGTTATAAACATGTTGATATGGTTGTGATTTTTTTTCTGACTGCGGTTTCAAAACCATGCACCAGAATCCACTTCTTTCAACTCAGTGATACATTTTGGATGTGTACCTAGAGTTTAAAGCAGAAAAAACTGAACTTTTAGAATTTTCATTGTTTGACCAAAACGACAGCCCCGGGGGTTGAAAACATGTTGATATGGTTGTGATTTTTTTTCTGACTGCGGTTTCAAATTCATGCACCAGAATCCACTTCTTTCAACTCAGTAATACATTTTGGATGTGTACCTAGAGTTTAAAGCAGAAAAAACGGAACTTTTAGAATTTTCATTTTTTGACCAAAACGACAGCCCCGGGGGTTATAAACATGTTGATATGGTTGTGATTTTTTTTCTGACTGCGGTTTCAAAACCATGCACCAGAATCCACTTCTTTCAACTCAGTAATACATTTTGGATGTGTACCTAGAGTTTAAAGCAGAAAAAACGGAACTTTTAGAATTTTCATTTTTTGACCAAAACGACAGCCCCGGGGGTTATAAACATGTTGATATGGTTGTGATTTTTTTTCTGACTGCGGTTTCAAAACCATGCACCAGAATCCACTTCTTTCAACTCAGTAATACATTTTGGATGTGTACCTAGAGTTTAAAGCAGAAAAAACTGAACTTTTAGAATTTTCATTTTTTGACCAAAACGACAGCCCCGGGGGTTATAAACATGTTGATATGGTTGTGATTTTTTTTCTGACTGCGGTTTCAAAACGATGCACCAGAATCCACTTCTTTCAACTCAGTAATACATTTTGGATGTGTACCTAGAGTTTAAAGCAGAAAAAACTGAACTTTTAGAATTTTCATTTTTTGACCAAAACGACAGCCCCGGGGGTTATAAACATGTTGATATGGTTGTGATTTTTTTTCTGACTGCGGTTTCAAAACCATGCACCAGAATCCACTTCTTTCAACTCAGTAATACATTTTGGATGTGTACCTAGAGTTTAAAGCAGAAAAAATTGAACTTTTAGAATTTTCATTTTTTGACCAAAACGACAGCCCCGGGGGTTATAAACATGTTGATATGGATGTGATTTTTTTTCTGACTGCGGTTTCAAAACCATGCACCAGAATCCACTTCTTTCAACTCAGTAATACATTTTGGATGTGTACCTAGAGTTTAAAGCAGAAAAAAACGGAACTTTTAGAATTTTCATTTTTTGACCAAAACGACAGCCCCGGGGGTTATAAACATGTTGATATGGATGTGATTTTTTTTCTGACTGCGGTTTCAAAACCATGCACCAGAATCCACTTCTTTCAACTCAGTAATACATTTTGGATGTGTACCTAGAGTTTAAAGCAGAAAAAATTGAACTTTTAGAATTTTCATTTTTTGACCAAAACGACAGCCCCGGGGGTTATAAACATGTTGATATGGATGTGATTTTTTTTCTGACTGCGGTTTCAAAACCATGCACCAGAATCCACTTCTTTCAACTCAGTAATACATTTTGGATGTGTACCTAGAGTTTAAAGCAGAAAAAACTGAACTTTTAGAATTTTCAGTTTTTGACCAAAACGACAGCCCCGGGGGTTATAAACATGTTGATATGGTTGTGATTTTTTTTCTGACTGCGGTTTCAAAACCATGCACCAGAATCCACTTCTTTCAACTCAGTAATACATTTTGGATGTGTACCTAGAGTTTAAAGCAGAAAAAATGGAACTTTTAGAATTTTCATTTTTTGACCAAAACGACAGCCCCGGGGGTTATAAACATGTTGATATGGATGTGATTTTTTTTCTGACTGCGGTTTCAAAACCATGCACCAGAATCCACTTCTTTCAACTCAGTAATACATTTTGGATGTGTACCTAGAGTTTAAAGCAGAAAAAACTGAACTTTTAGAATTTTCAGTTTTTGACCAAAACGACAGCCCCGGGGGTTATAAACATGTTGATATGGTTGTGATTTTTTTTCTGACTGCGGTTTCAAAACCATGCACCAGAATCCACTTCTTTCAACTCAGTAATACATTTTGGATGTGTACCTAGAGTTTAAAGCAGAAAAAACGGAACTTTTAGAATTTTCATTTTTTGACCAAAACGACAGCCCCGGGGGTTATAAACATGTTGATATGGTTGTGATTTTTTTTCTGACTGTGGTTTCAAAACCATGCACCAGAATCCACTTCTTTCAACTCAGTAATACATTTTGGATGTGTACCTAGAGTTTAAAGCAGAAAAACATGAACTTTTAGAATTTTCATTTTTTGACCAAAACGACAGCCCCGGGGGTTATAAACATGTTGATATGGATGTGATTTTTTTTCTGACTGCGGTTTCAAAACCATGCACCAGAATCCACTTCTTTCAACTCAGTAATACATTTTGGATGTGTACCTAGAGTTTAAAGCAGAAAAAACGGAACTTTTAGAATTTTCATTTTTTGACCAAAACGACAGCCCCGGGGGTTATAAACATGTTGATATGGTTGTGATTTTTTTTCTGACTGCGGTTTCAAAACCATGCACCAGAATCCACTTCTTTCAACTCAGTAATACATTTTGGATGTGTACCTAGAGTTTAAAGCAGAAAAAACGGAACTTTTAGAATTTTCATTTTTTGACCAAAACGACAGCCCCGGGGGTTATAAACATGTTGATATGAATGTGATTTTTTTTCTGACTGTGGTTTCAAAACCATGCACCAGAATCCACTTCTTTCAACTCAGTAATACATTTTGGATGTGTACCTAGAGTTTAAAGCAGAAAAAACTGAACTTTTAGAATTTTCATTTTTTGACCAAAACGACAGCCCCGGGGGTTATAAACATGTTGATATGGTTGTGATTTTTTTTCTGACTGCGGTTTCAAAACCATGCACCAGAATCCACTTCTTTCAACTCAGTAATACATTTTGGATGTGTACCTAGAGTTTAAAGCAGAAAAAACGGAACTTTTAAAATTTTCATTTTTTGACCAAAACGACAGCCCCGGGGGTTATAAACATGTTGATATGGTTGTGATTTTTTTTCTGACTGCGGTTTCAAAACCATGCACCAGAATCCACTTCTTTCAACTCAGTAATACATTTTGGATGTGTACCTAGAGTTTAAAGCAGAAAAAACTGAACTTTTAGAATTTTCAGTTTTTGACCAAAACGACAGCCCCGGGGGTTATAAACATGTTGATATGGTTGTGATTTTTTTTCTGACTGCGGTTTCAAAACCATGCACCAGAATCCACTTCTTTCAACTCAGTAATACATTTTGGATGTGTACCTAGAGTTTAAAGCAGAAAAAACGGAACTTTTAGAATTTTAATTTTTTGACCAAAACGACAGCCCCGGGGGTTATAAACATGTTGATATGGTTGTGATTTTTTTCTGACTGCGGTTTCAAAACCATGCACCAGAATCCACTTCTTTCAACTCAGTAATACATTTTGGATGTGTACCTAGAGTTTAAAGCAGAAAAAACGGAACTTTTAGAATTTTCAGTTTTTGACCAAAACGACAGCCCCGGGGGTTATAAACATGTTGATATGGTTGTGATTTTTTTTCTGACTGCGGTTTCAAAACCATGCACCAGAATCCACTTCTTTCAACTCAGTAATACATTTTGGATGTGTACCTAGAGTTTAAAGCAGAAAAAACTGAACTTTTAGAATTTTCAGTTTTTGACCAAAACGACAGCCCCGGGGGTTATAAACATGTTGATATGGTTGTGATTTTTTTTCTGACTGCGGTTTCAAAACCATGCACCAGAATCCACTTCTTTCAACTCAGTAATACATTTTGGATGTGTACCTAGAGTTTAAAGCAGAAAAAACGGAACTTTTAGAATTTTAATTTTTTGACCAAAACGACAGCCCCGGGGGTTATAAACATGTTGATATGGTTGTGATTTTTTTTCTGACTGCGGTTTCAAAACCATGCACCAGAATCCACTTCTTTCAACTCAGTAATACATTTTGGATGTGTACCAAGAGTTTAAAGCAGAAAAAACGGAACTTTTAAAATTTTCATTTTTTGACCAAAACGACAGCCCCGGGGGTTATAAACATGTTGATATGGTTGTGATTTTTTTTCTGACTGCGGTTTCAAAACCATGCACCAGAATCCACTTCTTTCAACTCAGTAATACATTTTGGATGTGTACCTAGAGTTTAAAGCAGAAAAAACGGAACTTTTAGAATTTTAATTTTTTGACCAAAACGACAGCCCCGGGGGTTATAAACATGTTGATATGGTTGTGATTTTTTTTTCTGACTGCGGTTTCAAAACCATGCACCAGAATCCACTTCTTTCAACTCAGTAATACATTTTGGATGTGTACCTAGAGTTTAAAGCAGAAAAAAACGGAACTTTTAGAATTTTCATTTTTTGACCAAAACGACAGCCCCGGGGGTTATAAACATGTTGATATGGTTGTGATTTTTTTTCTGACTGCGGTTTCAAAACCATGCACCAGAATCCACTTCTTTCAACTCAGTAATACATTTTGGATGTGTACCTAGAGTTTAAAGCAGAAAAAACGGAACTTTTAGAATTTTCATTTTTTGACCAAAACGACAGCCCCGGGGGTTATAAACATGTTGATATGGTTGTGATTTTTTTTCTGACTGCGGTTTCAAAACCATGCACCAGAATCCACTTCTTTCAACTCAGTAATACATTTTGGATGTGTACCTAGAGTTTAACGCAGAAAAACGGAACTTTTAGAATTTTCATTTTTTGACCAAAACGACAGCCCCGGGGGTTATAAACATGTTGATATGGTTGTGATTTTTTTTCTGACTGCGGTTTCAAAACCATGCACCAGAATCCACTTCTTTCAACTCAGTAATACATTTTGGATGTGTACCTAGAGTTTAAAGCAGAAAAACATGAACTTTTAGAATTTTCATTTTTTGACCAAAACGACAGCCCCGGGGGTTATAAACATGTTGATATGGTTGTGATTTTTTTTCTGACTGCGGTTTCAAAACCATGCACCAGAATCCACTTCTTTCAACTCAGTAATACATTTTGGATGTGTACCTAGAGTTTAAAGCAGAAAAAACGGAACTTTTAGAATTTTCATTTTTTGACCAAAACGACAGCCCCGGGGGTTATAAACATGTTGATATGGTTGTGATTTTTTTTCTGACTGCGGTTTCAAAACCATGCACCAGAATCCACTTCTTTCAACTCAGTAATACATTTTGGATGTGTACCTAGAGTTTAAAGCAGAAAAAACTGAACTTTTAGAATTTTCAGTTTTTGACCAAAACGACAGCCCCGGGGGTTATAAACATGTTGATATGGTTGTGATTTTTTTTCTGACTGCGGTTTCAAAACCATGCACCAGAATCCACTTCTTTCAACTCAGTAATACATTTTGGATGTGTACCTAGAGTTTAAAGCAGAAAAAACGGAACTTTTAGAATTTTCATTTTTTGACCAAAACGACAGCCCCGGGGGTTATAAACATGTTGATATGGTTGTGATTTTTTTTCTGACTGCGGTTTCAAAACCATGCACCAGAATCCACTTCTTTCAACTCAGTAATACATTTTGGATGTGTACCTAGAGTTTAAAGCAGAAAAAACTGAACTTTTAGAATTTTCATTTTTTGACCAAAACGACAGCCCCGGGGGTTATAAACATGTTGATATGGTTGTGATTTTTTTTCTGACTGCGGTTTCAAAACCATGCACCAGAATCCACTTCTTTCAACTCAGTAATACATTTTGGATGTGTACCTAGAGTTTAAAGCAGAAAAAACTGAACTTATAGAATTTTCATTTTTTGACCAAAACGACAGCCCCGGGGGTTATAAACATGTTGATATGGTTGTGATTTTTTTTCTGACTGCGGTTTCAAAACCATGCACCAGAATCCACTTCTTTCAACTCAGTAATACATTTTGGATGTGTACCTAGAGTTTAAAGCAGAAAAAACGGAACTTTTAGAATTTTCATTTTTTGACCAAAACGACAGCCCCGGGGGTTGAAAACATGTTGATATGGTTGTGATTTTTTTTCTGACTGCGGTTTCAAATTCATGCACCAGAATCCACTTCTTTCAACTCAGTAATACATTTTGGATGTGTACCTAGAGTTTAAAGCAGAAAAAACGGAACTTTTAGAATTTTCATTTTTTGACCAAAACGACAGCCCCGGGGGTTATAAACATGTTGATATGGTTGTGATTTTTTTTCTGACTGCGGTTTCAAAACCATGCACCAGAATCCACTTCTTTCAACTCAGTAATACATTTTGGATGTGTACCTAGAGTTTAAAGCAGAAAAAACGGAACTTTTAGAATTTTCATTTTTTGACCAAAACGACAGCCCCGGGGGTTATAAACATGTTGATATGGTTGTGATTTTTTTTCTGACTGCGGTTTCAAAACCATGCACCAGAATCCACTTCTTTCAACTCAGTAATACATTTTGGATGTGTACCTAGAGTTTAAAGCAGAAAAAACTGAACTTTTAGAATTTTCATTTTTTGACCAAAACGACAGCCCCGGGGGTTATAAACATGTTGATATGGTTGTGATTTTTTTTCTGACTGCGGTTTCAAAACGATGCACCAGAATCCACTTCTTTCAACTCAGTAATACATTTTGGATGTGTACCTAGAGTTTAAAGCAGAAAAAACTGAACTTTTAGAATTTTCAGTTTTTGACCAAAACGACAGCCCCGGGGGTTATAAACATGTTGATATGGTTGTGATTTTTTTTCTGACTGCGGTTTCAAAACCATGCACCAGAATCCACTTCTTTCAACTCAGTAATACATTTTGGATGTGTACCTAGAGTTTAAAGCAGAAAAAACGGAACTTTTAGAATTTTCATTTTTTGACCAAAACGACAGCCCCGGGGGTTATAAACATGTTGATATGGTTGTGATTTTTTTCAGACTGCGGTTTCAAAACCATGCACCAGAATCCACTTCTTTCAACTCAGTAATACATTTTGGATGTGTACCTAGAGTTTAAAGCAGAAAAAACTGAACTTTTAGAATTTTCATTTTTTGACCAAAACGACAGCCCCGGGGGTTATAAACATGTTGATATGAATGTGATTTTTTTTCTGACTGTGGTTTCAAAACCATGCACCAGAATCCACTTCTTTCAACTCAGTAATACATTTTGGATGTGTACCTAGAGTTTAAAGCAGAAAAAACTGAACTTTTAGAATTTTAATTTTTTGACCAAAACGACAGCCCCGGGGGTTATAAACATGTTGATATGGTTGTGATTTTTTTTCTGACTGCGGTTTCAAAACCATGCACCAGAATCCACTTCTTTCAACTCAGTAATACATTTTGGATGTGTACCTAGAGTTTAAAGCAGAAAAAAACGGAACTTTTAAAATTTTCATTTTTTGACCAAAACGACAGCCCCGGGGGTTATAAACATGTTGATATGGTTGTGATTTTTTTTCTGACTGCGGTTTCAAAACCATGCACCAGAATCCACTTCTTTCAACTCAGTAATACATTTTGGATGTGTACCTAGAGTTTAAAGCAGAAAAAACGGAACTTTTAGAATTTTCAGTTTTTGACCAAAACGACAGCCCCGGGGGTTATAAACATGTTGATATGGTTGTGATTTTTTTTCTGACTGCGGTTTCAAAACCATGCACCAGAATCCACTTCTTTCAACTCAGTAATACATTTTGGATGTGTACCTAGAGTTTAAAGCAGAAAAAACGGAACTTTTAGAATTTTCAGTTTTTGACCAAAACGACAGCCCCGGGGGTTATAAACATGTTGATATGGTTGTGATTTTTTTTCTGACTGCGGTTTCAAAACCATGCACCAGAATCCACTTCTTTCAACTCAGTAATACATTTTGGATGTGTACCTAGAGTTTAAAGCAGAAAAAACTGAACTTTTAGAATTTTAATTTTTTGACCAAAACGACAGCCCCGGGGGTTATAAACATGTTGATATGGTTGTGATTTTTTTCTGACTGCGGTTTCAAAACCATGCACCAGAATCCACTTCTTTCAACTCAGTAATACATTTTGGATGTGTACCTAGAGTTTAAAGCAGAAAAAACGGAACTTTTAGAATTTTCAGTTTTTGACCAAAACGACAGCCCCGGGGGTTATAAACATGTTGATATGGTTGTGATTTTTTTTCTGACTGCGGTTTCAAAACCATGCACCAGAATCCACTTCTTTCAACTCAGTAATACATTTTGGATGTGTACCTAGAGTTTAAAGCAGAAAAAACGGAACTTTTAGAATTTTAATTTTTTGACCAAAACGACAGCCCCGGGGGTTATAAACATGTTGATATGGTTGTGATTTTTTTTCTGACTGCGGTTTCAAAACCATGCACCAGAATCCACTTCTTTCAACTCAGTAATACATTTTGGATGTGTACCTAGAGTTTAAAGCAGAAAAAACGGAACTTTTAGAATTTTAATTTTTTGACCAAAACGACAGCCCCGGGGGTTATAAACATGTTGATATGGTTGTGATTTTTTTCTGACTGCGGTTTCAAAACCATGCACCAGAATCCACTTCTTTCAACTCAGTAATACATTTTGGATGTGTACCTAGAGTTTAAAGCAGAAAAAACTGAACTTTTAGAATTTTCATTTTTTGACCAAAACGACAGCCCCGGGGGTTATAAACATGTTGATATGGTTGTGATTTTTTTTCTGACTGCGGTTTCAAAACCATGCACCAGAATCCACTTCTTTCAACTCAGTAATACATTTTGGATGTGTACCTAGAGTTTAAAGCAGAAAAAACGGAACTTTTAGAATTTTAATTTTTTGACCAAAACGACAGCCCCGGGGGTTATAAACATGTTGATATGGTTGTGATTTTTTTTCTGACTGCGGTTTCAAAACCATGCACCAGAATCCACTTCTTTCAACTCAGTAATACATTTTGGATGTGTACCTAGAGTTTAAAGCAGAAAAAACGGAACTTTTAGAATTTTCATTTTTTGACCAAAACGACAGCCCCGGGGGTTATAAACATGTTGATATGGTTGTGATTTTTTTTCTGACTGCGGTTTCAAAACCATGCACCAGAATCCACTTCTTTCAACTCAGTAATACATTTTGGATGTGTACCTAGAGTTTAAAGCAGAAAAAACTGAACTTTTAGAATTTTCATTTTTTGACCAAAACGACAGCCCCGGGGGTTATAAACATGTTGATATGGTTGGGATTTTTTTTCTGACTGCGGTTTCAAAACCATGCACCAGAATCCACTTCTTTCAACTCAGTAATACATTTTGGATGTGTACCTAGAGTTTAAAGCAGAAAAAACGGAACTTTTAGAATTTTAATTTTTTGACCAAAACGACAGCCCCGGGGGTTATAAACATGTTGATATGGTTCTGATTTTTTTTCTGACTGCGGTTTCAAAACCATGCACCAGAATCCACTTCTTTCAACTCAGTAATACATTTTGGATGTGTACCTAGAGTTTAAAGCAGAAAAAACGGAACTTTTAGAATTTTAATTTTTTGACCAAAACGACAGCCCCGGGGGTTATAAACATGTTGATATGGTTGTGATTTTTTTTCTGACTGCGGTTTCAAAACCATGCACCAGAATCCACTTCCTTCAACTCAGTAATACATTTTGGATGTGTACCTAGAGTTTAAAGCAGAAAAAACGGAACTTTTAGAATTTTCAGTTTTTGACCAAAACGACAGCCCCGGGGGTTATAAACATGTTGATATGGTTGTGATTTTTTTTCTGACTGCGGTTTCAAAACCATGCACCAGAATCCACTTCTTTCAACTCAGTAATACATTTTGGATGTGTACCTAGAGTTTAAAGCAGAAAAAACTGAACTTTTAGAATTTTCAGTTTTTGACCAAAACGACAGCCCCGGGGTTTATAAACATGTTGATATGGTTGTGATTTTTTTTCTGACTGCGGTTTCAAAACCATGCACCAGAATCCACTTCTTTCAAATCAGTAATACATTTTGGATGTGTACCTAGAGTTTAAAGCAGAAAAAATTGAACTTTTAGAATTTTCATTTTTTGACCAAAACGACAGCCCCGGGGGTTATAAACATGTTGATATGGATGTGATTTTTTTTCTGACTGCGGTTTCAAAACCATGCACCAGAATCCACTTCTTTCAACTCAGTAATACATTTTGGATGTGTACCTAGAGTTTAAAGCAGAAAAAACTGAACTTTTAGAATTTTCAGTTTTTGACCAAAACGACAGCCCCGGGGGTTATAAACATGTTGATATGGTTGTGATTTTTTTTCTGACTGCGGTTTCAAAACCATGCACCAGAATCCACTTCTTTCAACTCAGTAATACATTTTGGATGTGTACCTAGAGTTTAAAGCAGAAAAAATGGAACTTTTAGAATTTTCATTTTTTGACCAAAACGACAGCCCCGGGGGTTATAAACATGTTGATATGGATGTGATTTTTTTTCTGACTGCGGTTTCAAAACCATGCACCAGAATCCACTTCTTTCAACTCAGTAATACATTTTGGATGTGTACCTAGAGTTTAAAGCAGAAAAAACTGAACTTTTAGAATTTTCAGTTTTTGACCAAAACGACAGCCCCGGGGGTTATAAACATGTTGATATGGTTGTGATTTTTTTTCTGACTGCGGTTTCAAAACCATGCACCAGAATCCACTTCTTTCAACTCAGTAATACATTTTGGATGTGTACCTAGAGTTTAAAGCAGAAAAAACGGAACTTTTAGAATTTTCATTTTTTGACCAAAACGACAGCCCCGGGGGTTATAAACATGTTGATATGGTTGTGATTTTTTTTCTGACTGTGGTTTCAAAACCATGCACCAGAATCCACTTCTTTCAACTCAGTAATACATTTTGGATGTGTACCTAGAGTTTAAAGCAGAAAAACATGAACTTTTAGAATTTTCATTTTTTGACCAAAACGACAGCCCCGGGGGTTATAAACATGTTGATATGGATGTGATTTTTTTTCTGACTGCGGTTTCAAAACCATGCACCAGAATCCACTTCTTTCAACTCAGTAATACATTTTGGATGTGTACCTAGAGTTTAAAGCAGAAAAAACGGAACTTTTAGAATTTTCATTTTTTGACCAAAACGACAGCCCCGGGGGTTATAAACATGTTGATATGGTTGTGATTTTTTTTCTGACTGCGGTTTCAAAACCATGCACCAGAATCCACTACTTTCAACTCAGTAATACATTTTGGATGTGTACCTAGAGTTTAAAGCAGAAAAAACGGAACTTTTAGAATTTTCATTTTTTGACCAAAACGACAGCCCCGGGGGTTATAAACATGTTGATATGAATGTGATTTTTTTTCTGACTGTGGTTTCAAAACCATGCACCAGAATCCACTTATTTCAACTCAGTAATACATTTTGGATGTGTACCTAGAGTTTAAAGCAGAAAAAACTGAACTTTTAGAATTTTCATTTTTTGACCAAAACGACAGCCCCGGGGGTTATAAACATGTTGATATGGTTGTGATTTTTTTTCTGACTGCGGTTTCAAAACCATGCACCAGAATCCACTTCTTTCAACTCAGTAATACATTTTGGATGTGTACCTAGAGTTTAAAGCAGAAAAAACGGAACTTTTAAAATTTTCATTTTTTGACCAAAACGACAGCCCCGGGGGTTATAAACATGTTGATATGGTTGTGATTTTTTTTCTGACTGCGGTTTCAAAACCATGCACCAGAATCCACTTCTTTCAACTCAGTAATACATTTTGGATGTGTACCTAGAGTTTAAAGCAGAAAAAACTGAACTTTTAGAATTTTCAGTTTTTGACCAAAACGACAGCCCCGGGGGTTATAAACATGTTGATATGGTTGTGATTTTTTTTCTGACTGCGGTTTCAAAACCATGCACCAGAATCCACTTCTTTCAACTCAGTAATACATTTTGGATGTGTACCTAGAGTTTAAAGCAGAAAAAACGGAACTTTTAGAATTTTAATTTTTTGACCAAAACGACAGCCCCGGGGGTTATAAACATGTTGATATGGTTGTGATTTTTTTCTGACTGCGGTTTCAAAACCATGCACCAGAATCCACTTCTTTCAACTCAGTAATACATTTTGGATGTGTACCTAGAGTTTAAAGCAGAAAAAACTGAACTTTTAGAATTTTCAGTTTTTGACCAAAACGACAGCCCCGGGGGTTATAAACATGTTGATATGGTTGTGATTTTTTTTCTGACTGCGGTTTCAAAACCATGCACCAGAATCCACTTCTTTCAACTCAGTAATACATTTTGGATGTGTACCTAGAGTTTAAAGCAGAAAAAACTGAACTTTTAGAATTTTCAGTTTTTGACCAAAACGACAGCCCCGGGGGTTATAAACATGTTGATATGGTTGTGATTTTTTTTCTGACTGCGGTTTCAAAACCATGCACCAGAATCCACTTCTTTCAACTCAGTAATACATTTTGGATGTGTACCTAGAGTTTAAAGCAGAAAAAACGGAACTTTTAGAATTTTAATTTTTTGACCAAAACGACAGCCCCGGGGGTTATAAACATGTTGATATGGTTGTGATTTTTTTTCTGACTGCGGTTTCAAAACCATGCACCAGAATCCACTTCTTTCAACTCAGTAATACATTTTGGATGTGTACCTAGAGTTTAAAGCAGAAAAAACGGAACTTTTAAAATTTTCATTTTTTGACCAAAACGACAGCCCCGGGGGTTATAAACATGTTGATATGGTTGTGATTTTTTTTCTGACTGCGGTTTCAAAACCATGCACCAGAATCCACTTCTTTCAACTCAGTAATACATTTTGGATGTGTACCTAGAGTTTAAAGCAGAAAAAACGGAACTTTTAGAATTTTAATTTTTTGACCAAAACGACAGCCCCGGGGGTTATAAACATGTTGATATGGTTGTGATTTTTTTTCTGACTGCGGTTTCAAAACCATGCACCAGAATCCACTTCTTTCAACTCAGTAATACATTTTGGATGTGTACCTAGAGTTTAAAGCAGAAAAAACTGAACTTTTAGAATTTTCATTTTTTGACCAAAACGACAGCCCCGGGGGTTATAAACATGTTGATATGGTTGTGATTTTTTTTCTGACTGCGGTTTCAAAACCATGCACCAGAATCCACTTCTTTCAACTCAGTAATACATTTTGGATGTGTACCTAGAGTTTAAAGCAGAAAAAACGGAACTTTTAAAATTTTCATTTTTTGACCAAAACGACAGCCCCGGGGGTTATAAACATGTTGATATGGTTGTGATTTTTTTTCTGACTGCGGTTTCAAAACCATGCACCAGAATCCACTTCTTTCAACTCAGTAATACATTTTGGATGTGTACCTAGAGTTTAAAGCAGAAAAAACTGAACTTTTAGAATTTTCAGTTTTTGACCAAAACGACAGCCCCGGGGGTTATAAACATGTTGATATGGTTGTGATTTTTTTTCTGACTGCGGTTTCAAAACCATGCACCAGAATCCACTTCTTTCAACTCAGTAATACATTTTGGATGTGTACCTAGAGTTTAAAGCAGAAAAAACGGAACTTTTAGAATTTTAATTTTTTGACCAAAACGACAGCCCCGGGGGTTATAAACATGTTGATATGGTTGTGATTTTTTTCTGACTGCGGTTTCAAAACCATGCACCAGAATCCACTTCTTTCAACTCAGTAATACATTTTGGATGTGTACCTAGAGTTTAAAGCAGAAAAAACTGAACTTTTAGAATTTTCAGTTTTTGACCAAAACGACAGCCCCGGGGGTTATAAACATGTTGATATGGTTGTGATTTTTTTTCTGACTGCGGTTTCAAAACCATGCACCAGAATCCACTTCTTTCAACTCAGTAATACATTTTGGATGTGTACCTAGAGTTTAAAGCAGAAAAAACTGAACTTTTAGAATTTTCAGTTTTTGACCAAAACGACAGCCCCGGGGGTTATAAACATGTTGATATGGTTGTGATTTTTTTTCTGACTGCGGTTTCAAAACCATGCACCAGAATCCACTTCTTTCAACTCAGTAATACATTTTGGATGTGTACCTAGAGTTTAAAGCAGAAAAAACGGAACTTTTAGAATTTTAATTTTTTGACCAAAACGACAGCCCCGGGGGTTATAAACATGTTGATATGGTTGTGATTTTTTTTCTGACTGCGGTTTCAAAACCATGCACCAGAATCCACTTCTTTCAACTCAGTAATACATTTTGGATGTGTACCTAGAGTTTAAAGCAGAAAAAACGGAACTTTTAAAATTTTCATTTTTTGACCAAAACGACAGCCCCGGGGGTTATAAACATGTTGATATGGTTGTGATTTTTTTTCTGACTGCGGTTTCAAAACCATGCACCAGAATCCACTTCTTTCAACTCAGTAATACATTTTGGATGTGTACCTAGAGTTTAAAGCAGAAAAAACGGAACTTTTAGAATTTTAATTTTTTGACCAAAACGACAGCCCCGGGGGTTATAAACATGTTGATATGGTTGTGATTTTTTTTCTGACTGCGGTTTCAAAACCATGCACCAGAATCCACTTCTTTCAACTCAGTAATACAATTTGGATGTGTACCTAGAGTTTAAAGCAGAAAAAAACGGAACTTTTAGAATTTTCATTTTTTGACCAAAACGACAGCCCCGGGGGTTATAAACATGTTGATATGGTTGTGATTTTTTTTCTGACTGCGGTTTCAAAACCATGCACCAGAATCCACTTCTTTCAACTCAGTAATACATTTTGGATGTGTACCTAGAGTTTAAAGCAGAAAAAACGGAACTTTTAGAATTTTCATTTTTTGACCAAAACGACAGCCCCGGGGGTTATAAACATGTTGATATGGTTGTGATTTTTTTTCTGACTGCGGTTTCAAAACCATGCACCAGAATCCACTTCATTCGACTCAGTAATACATTTTGGATGTGTACCTAGAGTTTAAAGCAGAAAAAACTGAACTTTTAGAATTTTCATTTTTTGACCAAAACGACAGCCCCGGGGGTTATAAACATGTTGATATGGTTGTGATTTTTTTTCTGACTGCGGTTTCAAAACCATGCACCAGAATCCACTTCTTTCAACTCAGTAATACATTTTGGATGTGTACCTAGAGTTTAACGCAGAAAAAACGGAACTTTTAGAATTTTCATTTTTTGACCAAAACGACAGCCCCGGGGGTTATAAACATGTTGATATGGTTGTGATTTTTTTTCTGACTGCGGTTTCAAAACCATGCACCAGAATCCACTTCTTTCAACTCAGTAATACATTTTGGATGTGTACCTAGAGTTTAAAGCAGAAAAACATGAACTTTTAGAATTTTCATTTTTTGACCAAAACGACAGCCCCGGGGGTTATAAACATGTTGATATGGTTGTGATTTTTTTTCTGACTGCGGTTTCAAAACCATGCACCAGAATCCACTTCTTTCAACTCAGTAATACATTTTGGATGTGTACCTAGAGTTTAAAGCAGAAAAACTGAACTTTTAGAATTTTCATTTTTTGACCAAAACGACAGCCCCGGGGGTTATAAACATGTTGATATGGTTGTGATTTTTTTTCTGACTGCGGTTTCAAAACCATGCACCAGAATCCACTTCTTTCAACTCAGTAATACATTTTGGATGTGTACCTAGAGTTTAAAGCAGAAAAAACTGAACTTTTAGAATTTTCAGTTTTTGACCAAAACGACAGCCCCGGGGGTTATAAACATGTTGATATGGTTGTGATTTTTTTCTGACTGCGGTTTCAAAACCATGCACCAGAATCCACTTCTTTCAACTCAGTAATACATTTTGGATGTGTACCTAGAGTTTAAAGCAGAAAAAACTGAACTTTTAGAATTTTCATTTTTTGACCAAAACGACAGCCCCGGGGGTTATAAACATGTTGATATGGTTGTGATTTTTTTTCTGACTGCGGTTTCAAACCATGCACCAGAATCCACTTCTTTCAACTCAGTAATACATTTTGGATGTGTACCTAGAGTTTAAAGCAGAAAAAACTGAACTTTTAGAATTTTCATTTTTTGACCAAAACGACAGCCCGGGGGTTATAAACATGTTGATATGGTTGTGATTTTTTTTCTGACTGCGGTTTCAAACCATGCACCAGAATCCACTTCTTTCAACTCAGTAATACATTTTGGATGTGTACCTAGAGTTTAAAGCAGAAAAAACGGAACTTTTAGAATTTTCATTTTTTGACCAAAACGACAGCCCCGGGGGTTGAAAACATGTTGATATGGTTGTGATTTTTTTTTCTGACTGCGGTTTTCAAATTCATGCACCAGAATCCACTTCTTTCAACTCAGTAATACATTTTGGATGTGTACCTAGAGTTTAAAGCAGAAAAAACGGAACTTTTAGAATTTTCATTTTTTGACCAAAACGACAGCCCCGGGGGTTATAAACATGTTGATATGGTTGTGATTTTTTTTCTGACTGCGGTTTCAAAACATGCACCATAATCCACTTCTTTCAACTCAGTAATACATTTTGGATGTGTACCTAGAGTTTAAAGCAGAAAAACATGAACTTTTAGAATTTTCATTTTTTGACCAAAACGACAGCCCCGGGGGTTATAAACATGTTGATATGGATGTGATTTTTTTTCTGACTGCGGTTTCAAAACCATGCACCAGAATCCACTTCTTTCATCTCAGTAATACATTTTGGATGTGTACCTAGAGTTTAAAGCAGAAAAAACGGAACTTTTAGAATTTTCATTTTTTGACCAAAACGACAGCCCCGGGGGTTATAAACATGTTGATATGGTTGTGATTTTTTTTCTGACTGCGGTTTCAAAACCATGCACCAGAATCCACTTCTTTCAACTCAGTAATACATTTTGGATGTGTACCTAGAGTTTAAAGCAGAAAAAACGGAACTTTTAAAATTTTCATTTTTTGACCAAAACGACAGCCCCGGGGTTATAAACATGTTGATATGGTTGTGATTTTTTTTCTGACTGCGGTTTCAAAACCATGCACCAGAATCCACTTCTTTCAACTCAGTAATACATTTTGGATGTGTACCTAGAGTTTAAAGCAGAAAAAACGGAACTTTTAGAATTTTAATTTTTTGACCAAAACGACAGCCCCGGGGGTTATAAACATGTTGATATGGTTGTGATTTTTTTTCTGACTGCGGTTTCAAAACCATGCACCAGAATCCACTTCTTTCAACTCAGTAATACATTTTGGATGTGTACCTAGAGTTTAAAGCATAAAAAACGGAACTTTTAGAATTTTCATTTTTTGACCAAAACGACAGCCCCGGGGGTTATAAACATGTTGATATGGTTGTGATTTTTTTTCTGACTGCGGTTTCAAAACCATGCACCAGAATCCACTTCTTTCAACTCAGTAATACATTTTGGATGTGTACCTAGAGTTTAAAGCAGAAAAAACGGAACTTTTAGAATTTTCATTTTTTGACCAAAACGACAGCCCCGGGGGTTATAAACATGTTGATATGGTTGTGATTTTTTTTCTGACTGCGGTTTCAAAACCATGCACCAGAATCCACTTCTTTCAACTCAGTAATACATTTTGGATGTGTACCTAGAGTTTAAAGCAGAAAAAACGGAACTTTTAGAATTTTCATTTTTTGACCAAAACGACAGCCCCGGGGGTTATAAACATGTTGATATGGTTGTGATTTTTTTTCTGACTGCGGTTTCAAAACCATGCACCAGAATCCACTTCTTTTAACTCAGTAATACATTTTGGATGTGTACCTAGAGTTTAACGCAGAAAAACGGAACCTTTAGAATTTTCATTTTTTGACCAAAACGACAGCCCCGGGGGTTATAAACATGTTGATATGGTTGTGATTTTTTTTCTGACTGCGGTTTCAAAACCATGCACCAGAATCCACTTCTTTCAACTCAGTAATACATTTTGGATGTGTACCTAGAGTTTAAAGCAGAAAAACATGAACTTTTAGAATTTTCATTTTTTGACCAAAACGACAGCCCCGGGGGTTATAAACATGTTGATATGGTTGTGATTTTTTTTCTGACTGCGGTTTCAAAACCATGCACCAGAATCCACTTCTTTCAACTCAGTAATACATTTTGGATGTGTACCTAGAGTTTAAAGCAGAAAAACGGAACTTTTAGAATTTTCATTTTTTGACCAAAACGACAGCCCCGGGGGTTATAAACATGTTGATATGGTTGTGATTTTTTTTCTGACTGCGGTTTCAAAACCATGCACCAGAATCCACTTCTTTCAACTCAGTAATACATTTTGGATGTGTACCTAGAGTTTAAAGCAGAAAAAACTGAACTTTTAGAATTTTCAGTTTTTGACCAAAACGACAGCCCCGGGGGTTATAAACATGTTGATATGGTTGTGATTTTTTTTCTGACTGCGGTTTCAAAACCATGCACCAGAATCCACTTCTTTCAACTCAGTAATACATTTTGGATGTGTACCTAGAGTTTAAAGCAGAAAAACGGAACTTTTAGAATTTTCATTTTTTGACCAAAACGACAGCCCCGGGGGTTATAAACATGTTGATATGGTTGTGATTTTTTTTCTGACTGCGGTTTCAAAACCATGCACCAGAATCCACTTCTTTTAACTCAGTAATACATTTTGGATGTGTACCTAGAGTTTAAAGCAGAAAAAACTGAACTTTTAGAATTTTCATTTTTTGACCAAAACGACAGCCCCGGGGGTTATAAACATGTTGATATGGTTGTGATTTTTTTTCTGACTGCGGTTTCAAAACCATGCACCAGAATCCACTTCTTTCAACTCAGTAATACATTTTGGATGTGTACCTAGAGTTTAAAGCAGAAAAAACTGAACTTATAGAATTTTCATTTTTTGACCAAAACGACAGCCCCGGGGGTTATAAACATGTTGATATGGTTGTGATTTTTTTTCTGACTGCGGTTTCAAAACCATGCACCAGAATCCACTTCTTTCAACTCAGTAATACATTTTGGATGTGTACCTAGAGTTTAAAGCAGAAAAAACGGAACTTTTAGAATTTTCATTTTTTGACCAAAACGACAGCCCCGGGGGTTGAAAACATGTTGATATGGTTGTGATTTTTTTTCTGACTGCGGTTTCAAATTCATGCACCAGAATCCACTTCTTTCAACTCAGTAATACATTTTGGATGTGTACCTAGAGTTTAAAGCAGAAAAAACGGAACTTTTAGAATTTTCATTTTTTGACCAAAACGACAGCCCCGGGGGTTATAAACATGTTGATATGGTTGTGATTTTTTTTCTGACTGCGGTTTCAAAACCATGCACCATAATCCACTTCTTTCAACTCAGTAATACATTTTGGATGTGTACCTAGAGTTTAAAGCAGAAAAACATGAACTTTTAGAATTTTCATTTTTTGACCAAAACGACAGCCCCGGGGGTTATAAACATGTTGATATGGATGTGATTTTTTTTCTGACTGCGGTTTCAAAACCATGCACCAGAATCCACTTCTTTCAACTCAGTAATACATTTTGGATGTGTACCTAGAGTTTAAAGCAGAAAAAACTGAACTTTTAGAATTTTCATTTTTTGACCAAAACGACAGCCCCGGGGGTTATTAACATGTTGATATGGTTGTGATTTTTTTTCTGACTGCGGTTTCAAAACCATGCACCAGAATCCACTTCTTTCAACTCAGTAATACATTTTGGATGTGTACCTAGAGTTTAAAGCAGAAAAAACGGAACTTTTAGAATTTTCATTTTTTGACCAAAACGACAGCCCCGGGGTTTATAAACATGTTGATATGGTTGTGATTTTTTTCTGACTGCGGTTTCAAAACCATGCACCAGAATCCACTTCTTTCAACTCAGTAATACATTTTGGATGTGTACCTAGAGTTTAAAGCAGAAAAAACTGAACTTTTAGAATTTTCAGTTTTTGACCAAAACGACAGCCCCGGGGGTTATAAACATGTTGATATGGTTGTGATTTTTTTTCTGACTGCGGTTTCAAAACCATGCACCAGAATCCACTTCTTTCAACTCAGTAATACATTTTGGATGTGTACCTAGAGTTTAAAGCAGAAAAAATTGAACTTTTAGAATTTTCATTTTTTGACCAAAACGACAGCCCTGGGGGTTATAAACATGTTGATATGGTTGTGATTTTTTTTCTGACTGCGGTTTCAAAACCATGCACCAGAATCCACTTCTTTCAACTCAGTAATACATTTTGGATGTGTACCTAGAGTTTAAAGCAGAAAAAACGGAACTTTTAGAATTTTCATTTTTTGACCAAAACGACAGCCCCGGGGGTTATAAACATGTTGATATGGTTGTGATTTTTTTTCTGACTGCGGTTTCAAAACCATGCACCAGAATCCACTTTTTTCAACTCAGTAATACATTTTGGATGTGTACCTAGAGTTTAAAGCAGAAAAAACGGAACTTTTAGAATTTTCATTTTTTGACCAAAATGACAGCCCCAGGGGTTATAAACATGTTGATATGTTTGTGATTTTTTTTCTGACTGCGGTTTCAAAACCATGCACCAGAATCCACTTCTTTCAACTCAGTAATACATTTTGGATGTGTACCTAGAGTTTAAAGCAGAAAAAACGGAACTTTTAGAATTTTCATTTTTTGACCAAAACGACAGCCCCGGGGGTTATAAACATGTTGATATGGTTGTGATTTTTTTTCTGACTGTGGTTTCAAAACCATGCACCAGAATCCACTTCTTTCAACTCAGTAATACATTTTGGATGTGTACCTAGAGTTTAAAGCAGAAAAAACGGAACTTTTAGAATTTTCATTTTTTGACCAAAACGACAGCCCCGGGGGTTATAAACATGTTGATATGGTTGTGATTTTTTTTCTGACTGCGGTTTCAAAACCATGCACCAGAATCCACTTCTTTCAACTCAGTAATACATTTTGGATGTGTACCTAGAGTTTAACGCAGAAAAACGGAACTTTTAGAATTTTCATTTTTTGACCAAAACGACAGCCCCGGGGGTTATAAACATGTTGATATGGTTGTGATTTTTTTTCTGACTGCGGTTTCAAAACCATGCACCAGAATCCACTTCTTTCAACTCAGTAATACATTTTGGATGTGTACCTAGAGTTTAAAGCAGAAAAACATGAATTTTTAGAATTTTCATTTTTTGACCAAAACGACAGCCCCAGGGGTTATAAACATGTTGATATGGTTGTGATTTTTTTTCTGACTGCGGTTTCAAAACCATGCACCAGAATCCACTTCTTTCAACTCAGTAATACATTTTGGATGTGTACCTAGAGTTTAAAGCAGAAAAAACGGAACTTTTAGAATTTTCATTTTTTGACCAAAACGACAGCCCCGGGGGTTATAAACATGTTGATATGGTTGTGATTTTTTTTCTGACTGCGGTTTCAAAACCATGCACCAGAATCCACTTCTTTCAACTCAGTAATACATTTTGGATGTGTACCTAGAGTTTAAAGCAGAAAAAACTGAACTTTTAGAATTTTCATTTTTTGACCAAAACGACAGCCCCGGGGGTTATAAACATGTTGATATGGTTGTGATTTTTTTTCTGACTGCGGTTTCAAAACCATGCACCAGAATCCACTTCTTTCAACTCAGTAATACATTTTGGATGTGTACCTAGAGTTTAAAGCAGAAAAAACGGAACTTTTAGAATTTTCATTTTTTGACCAAAACGACAGCCCCGGGGGTTATAAACATGTTGATATGGTTGTGATTTTTTTTCTGACTGCGGTTTCAAAACCATGCACCAGAATCCACTTCTTTCAACTCAGTAATACATTTTGGATGTGTACCTAGAGTTTAAAGCAGAAAAACATGAATTTTTAGAATTTTCATTTTTTGACCAAAACGACAGCCCCAGGGGTTATAAACATGTTGATATGGATGTGATTTTTTTTCTAACTGCGGTTTCAAAACCATGCACCAGAATCCACTTCTTTCAACTCAGTAATACATTTTGGATGTGTACCTAGAGTTTAAAGCAGAAAAAACGGAACTTTTAGAATTTTCATTTTTTGACCAAAACGACAGCCCCGGGGGTTATAAACATGTTGATATGGTTGTGATTTTTTTTCTGACTGCGGTTTCAAAACCATGCACCAGAATCCACTTCTTTCAACTCAGTAATACATTTTGGATGTGTACCTAGAGTTTAAAGCAGAAAAAACTGAACTTTTAGAATTTTCATTTTTTGACCAAAACGACAGCCCCGGGGGTTATAAACATGTTGATATGGTTGTGATTTTTTTTCTGACTGCGGTTTCAAAACCATGCACCAGAATCCACTTCTTTCAACTCAGTAATACATTTTGGATGTGTACCTAGAGTTTAAAGCAGAAAAAACGGAACTTTTAGAATTTTCATTTTTTGACCAAAACGACAGCCCCGGGGGTTATAAACATGTTGATATGGTTGTGATTTTTTTTCTGACTGCGGTTTCAAAACCATGCACCAGAATCCACTTTTTTCAACTCAGTAATACATTTTGGATGTGTACCTAGAGTTTAAAGCAGAAAAAACGGAACTTTTAGAATTTTCATTTTTTGACCAAAATGACAGCCCCAGGGGTTATAAACATGTTGATATGTTTGTGATTTTTTTTCTGACTGCGGTTTCAAAACCATGCACCAGAATCCACTTCTTTCAACTCAGTAATACATTTTGGATGTGTACCTAGAGTTTAAAGCAGAAAAAACGGAACTTTTAGAATTTTCATTTTTTGACCAAAACGACAGCCCCGGGGGTTATAAACATGTTGATATGGTTGTGATTTTTTTTCTGACTGTGGTTTCAAAACCATGCACCAGAATCCACTTCTTTCAACTCAGTAATACATTTTGGATGTGTACCTAGAGTTTAAAGCAGAAAAAACGGAACTTTTAGAATTTTCATTTTTTGACCAAAACGACAGCCCCGGGGGTTATAAACATGTTGATATGGTTGTGATTTTTTTTCTGACTGCGGTTTCAAAACCATGCACCAGAATCCACTTCTTTCAACTCAGTAATACATTTTGGATGTGTACCTAGAGTTTAACGCAGAAAAACGGAACTTTTAGAATTTTCATTTTTTGACCAAAACGACAGCCCCGGGGGTTATAAACATGTTGATATGGTTGTGATTTTTTTTCTGACTGCGGTTTCAAAACCATGCACCAGAATCCACTTCTTTCAACTCAGTAATACATTTTGGATGTGTACCTAGAGTTTAAAGCAGAAAAAACTGAACTTTTAGAATTTTCATTTTTTGACCAAAACGACAGCCCCGGGGGTTATAAACATGTTGATATGGTTGTGATTTTTTTTCTGACTGCGGTTTCAAAACCATGCACCAGAATCCACTTCTTTCAACTCAGTAATACATTTTGGATGTGTACCTAGAGTTTAAAGCAGAAAAAACGGAACTTTTAGAATTTTCATTTTTTGACCAAAACGACAGCCCCGGGGGTTATAAACATGTTGATATGGTTGTGATTTTTTTTCTGACTGCGGTTTCAAAACCATGCACCAGAATCCACTTTTTTCAACTCAGTAATACATTTTGGATGTGTACCTAGAGTTTAAAGCAGAAAAAACGGAACTTTTAGAATTTTCATTTTTTGACCAAAATGACAGCCCCAGGGGTTATAAACATGTTGATATGTTTGTGATTTTTTTTCTGACTGCGGTTTCAAAACCATGCACCAGAATCCACTTCTTTCAACTCAGTAATACATTTTGGATGTGTACCTAGAGTTTAAAGCAGAAAAAACGGAACTTTTAGAATTTTCATTTTTTGACCAAAACGACAGCCCCGGGGATTATAAACATGTTGATATGGTTGTGATTTTTTTTCTGACTGTGGTTTCAAAACCATGCACCAGAATCCACTTCTTTCAACTCAGTAATACATTTTGGATGTGTACCTAGAGTTTAAAGCAGAAAAAACGGAACTTTTAGAATTTTCATTTTTTGACCAAAACGACAGCCCCGGGGGTTATAAACATGTTGATATGGTTGTGATTTTTTTTCTGACTGCGGTTTCAAAACCATGCACCAGAATCCACTTCTTTCAACTCAGTAATACATTTTGGATGTGTACCTAGAGTTTAACGCAGAAAAACGGAACTTTTAGAATTTTCATTTTTTGACCAAAACGACAGCCCCGGGGGTTATAAACATGTTGATATGGTTGTGATTTTTTTTCTGACTGCGGTTTCAAAACCATGCACCAGAATCCACTTCTTTCAACTCAGTAATACATTTTGGATGTGTACCTAGAGTTTAAAGCAGAAAAACATGAATTTTTAGAATTTTCATTTTTTGACCAAAACGACAGCCCCAGGGGTTATAAACATGTTGATATGGATGTGATTTTTTTTCTAACTGCGGTTTCAAAACCATGCACCAGAATCCACTTCTTTCAACTCAGTAATACATTTTGGATGTGTACCTAGAGTTTAAAGCAGAAAAAACGGAACTTTTAGAATTTTCATTTTTTGACCAAAACGACAGCCCCGGGGGTTATAAACATGTTGATATGGTTGTGATTTTTTTTCTGACTGCGGTTTCAAAACCATGCACCAGAATCCACTTCTTTCAACTCAGTAATACATTTTGGATGTGTACCTAGAGTTTAAAGCAGAAAAAACTGAACTTTTAGAATTTTCATTTTTTGACCAAAACGACAGCCCCGGGGGTTATAAACATGTTGATATGGTTGTGATTTTTTTTCTGACTGCGGTTTCAAAACCATGCACCAGAATCCACTTCTTTCAACTCAGTAATACATTTTGGATGTGTACCTAGAGTTTAAAGCAGAAAAAACGGAACTTTTAGAATTTTCATTTTTTGACCAAAACGACAGCCCCGGGGGTTATAAACATGTTGATATGGTTGTGATTTTTTTTCTGACTGTGGTTTCAAAACCATGCACCAGAATCCACTTCTTTCAACTCAGTAATACATTTTGGATGTGTACCTAGAGTTTAAAGCAGAAAAAACGGAACTTTTAGAATTTTCATTTTTTGACCAAAACGACAGCCCCGGGGGTTATAAACATGTTGATATGGTTGTGATTTTTTTTCTGACTGCGGTTTCAAAACCATGCACCAGAATCCACTTCTTTCAACTCAGTAATACATTTTGGATGTGTACCTAGAGTTTAACGCAGAAAAACGGAACTTTTAGAATTTTCATTTTTTGACCAAAACGACAGCCCCGGGGGTTATAAACATGTTGATATGGTTGTGATTTTTTTTCTGACTGCGGTTTCAAAACCATGCACCAGAATCCACTTCTTTCAACTCAGTAATACATTTTGGATGTGTACCTAGAGTTTAAAGCAGAAAAAACTGAACTTTTAGAATTTTCATTTTTTGACCAAAACGACAGCCCCGGGGGTTATAAACATGTTGATATGGTTGTGATTTTTTTTCTGACTGCGGTTTCAAAACCATGCACCAGAATCCACTTCTTTCAACTCAGTAATACATTTTGGATGTGTACCTAGAGTTTAAAGCAGAAAAAACGGAACTTTTAGAATTTTCATTTTTTGACCAAAACGACAGCCCCGGGGGTTATAAACATGTTGATATGTTTGTGATTTTTTTTCTGACTGCGGTTTCAAAACCATGCACCAGAATCCACTTCTTTCAACTCAGTAATACATTTTGGATGTGTACCTAGAGTTTAAAGCAGAAAAAACTGAACTTTTAGAATTTTCAGTTTTTGACCAAAACGACAGCCCCGGGGGTTATAAACATGTTGATATGGTTGTGATTTTTTTTCTGACTGCGGTTTCAAAACCATGCACCAGAATCCACTTCTTTCAACTCAGTAATACATTTTGGATGTGTACCTAGAGTTTAACGCAGAAAAACGGAACTTTTAGAATTTTCATTTTTTGACCAAAACGACAGCCCCGGGGGTTATAAACATGTTGATATGGTTGTGATTTTTTTTCTGACTGCGGTTTCAAAACCATGCACCAGAATCCACTTCTTTCAACTCAGTAATACATTTTGGATGTGTACCTAGAGTTTAAAGCAGAAAAACATGAATTTTTAGAATTTTCATTTTTTGACCAAAACGACAGCCCCAGGGGTTATAAACATGTTGATATGGATGTGATTTTTTTTCTAACTGCGGTTTCAAAACCATGCACCAGAATCCACTTCTTTCAACTCAGTAATACATTTTGGATGTGTACCTAGAGTTTAAAGCAGAAAAAACGGAACTTTTAGAATTTTCATTTTTTGACCAAAACGACAGCCCCGGGGGTTATAAACATGTTGATATGGTTGTGATTTTTTTTCTAACTGCGGTTTCAAAACCATGCACCAGAATCCACTTCTTTCAACTCAGTAATACATTTTGGATGTGTACCTAGAGTTTAAAGCAGAAAAAACTGAACTTTTAGAATTTTCATTTTTTGACCAAAACGACAGCCCCGGGGGTTATAAACATGTTGATATGGTTGTGATTTTTTTTCTGACTGCGGTTTCAAAACCATGCACCAGAATCCACTTCTTTCAACTCAGTAATACATTTTGGATGTGTACCTAGAGTTTAAAGCAGAAAAAACGGAACTTTTAGAATTTTCATTTTTTGACCAAAACGACAGCCCCGGGGGTTATAAACATGTTGATATGGTTGTGATTTTTTTTCTGACTGCGGTTTCAAAACCATGCACCAGAATCCACTTTTTTCAACTCAGTAATACATTTTGGATGTGTACCTAGAGTTTAAAGCAGAAAAAACGGAACTTTTAGAATTTTCATTTTTTGACCAAAATGACAGCCCCAGGGGTTATAAACATGTTGATATGTTTGTGATTTTTTTTCTGACTGCGGTTTCAAAACCATGCACCAGAATCCACTTCTTTCAACTCAGTAATACATTTTGGATGTGTACCTAGAGTTTAAAGCAGAAAAAACGGAACTTATAGAATTTTCATTTTTTGACCAAAACGACAGCCCCGGGGGTTATAAACATGTTGATATGGTTGTGATTTTTTTTCTGACTGTGGTTTCAAAACCATGCACCAGAATCCACTTCTTTCAACTCAGTAATACATTTTGGATGTGTACCTAGAGTTTAAAGCAGAAAAAACGGAACTTTTAGAATTTTCATTTTTTGACCAAAACGACAGCCCCGGGGGTTATAAACATGTTGATATGGTTGTGATTTTTTTTCTGACTGCGGTTTCAAAACCATGCACCAGAATCCACTTCTTTCAACTCAGTAATACATTTTGGATGTGTACCTAGAGTTTAACGCAGAAAAACGGAACTTTTAGAATTTTCATTTTTTGACCAAAACGACAGCCCCGGGGGTTATAAACATGTTGATATGGTTGTGATTTTTTTTCTGACTGCGGTTTCAAAACCATGCACCAGAATCCACTTCTTTCAACTCAGTAATACATTTTGGATGTGTACCTAGAGTTTAAAGCAGAAAAACATGAATTTTTAGAATTTTCATTTTTTGACCAAAACGACAGCCCCAGGGGTTATAAACATGTTGATATGGATGTGATTTTTTTTCTAACTGCGGTTTCAAAACCATGCACCAGAATCCACTTCTTTCAACTCAGTAATACATTTTGGATGTGTACCTAGAGTTTAAAGCAGAAAAAACGGAACTTTTAGAATTTTCATTTTTTGACCAAAACGACAGCCCCGGGGGTTATAAACATGTTGATATGGTTGTGATTTTTTTTCTGACTGCGGTTTCAAAACCATGCACCAGAATCCACTTCTTTCAACTCAGTAATACATTTTGGATGTGTACCTAGAGTTTAAAGCAGAAAAAACTGAACTTTTAGAATTTTCATTTTTTGACCAAAACGACAGCCCCGGGGGTTATAAACATGTTGATATGGTTGTGATTTTTTTTCTGACTGCGGTTTCAAAACCATGCACCAGAATCCACTTCTTTCAACTCAGTAATACATTTTGGATGTGTACCTAGAGTTTAAAGCAGAAAAAACTGAACTTTTAGAATTTTCATTTTTTGACCAAAACGACAGCCCCGGGGGTTATAAACATGTTGATATGGTTGTGATTTTTTTTCTGACTGCGGTTTCAAAACCATGCACCAGAATCCACTTCTTTCAACTCAGTAATACATTTTGGATGTGTACCTAGAGTTTAAAGCAGAAAAAACTGAACTTTTAGAATTTTCAGTTTTTGACCAAAACGACAGCCCCGGGGGTTATAAACATGTTGATATGGTTGTGATTTTTTTTCTGACTGCGGTTTCAAAACCATGCACCAGAATCCACTTCTTTCAACTCAGTAATACATTTTGGATGTGTACCTAGAGTTTAAAGCAGAAAAAACGGAACTTTTAGAATTTTCATTTTTTGACCAAAACGACAGCCCCGGGGGTTATAAACATGTTGATATGGTTGTGATTTTTTTTCTGACTGCGGTTTCAAAACCATGCACCAGAATCCACTTCTTTCAACTCAGTAATACATTTTGGATGTGTACCTAGAGTTTAAAGCAGAAAAAACTGAACTTTTAGAATTTTCATTTTTTGACCAAAACGACAGCCCCGGGGGTTATAAACATGTTGATATGGTTGTGATTTTTTTTCTGACTGCGGTTTCAAAACCATGCACCAGAATCCACTTCTTTCAACTCAGTAATACATTTTGGATGTGTACCTAGAGTTTAAAGCAGAAAAAACTGAACTTATAGAATTTTCATTTTTTGACCAAAACGACAGCCCCGGGGGTTATAAACATGTTGATATGGTTGTGATTTTTTTTCTGACTGCGGTTTCAAAACCATGCACCAGAATCCACTTCTTTCAACTCAGTAATACATTTTGGATGTGTACCTAGAGTTTAAAGCAGAAAAAACGGAACTTTTAGAATTTTCATTTTTTGACCAAAACGACAGCCCCGGGGGTTGAAAACATGTTGATATGGTTGTGATTTTTTTTCTGACTGCGGTTTCAAATTCATGCACCAGAATCCACTTCTTTCAACTCAGTAATACATTTTGGATGTGTACCTAGAGTTTAAAGCAGAAAAACGGAACTTTTAGAATTTTCATTTTTTGACCAAAACGACAGCCCCGGGGGTTATAAACATGTTGATATGGTTGTGATTTTTTTTCTGACTGCGGTTTCAAAACCATGCACCATAATCCACTTCTTTCAACTCAGTAATACATTTTGGATGTGTACCTAGAGTTTAAAGCAGAAAAACATGAACTTTTAGAATTTTCATTTTTTGACCAAAACGACAGCCCCGGGGGTTATAAACATGTTGATATGGATGTGATTTTTTTTCTGACTGCGGTTTCAAAACCATGCACCAGAATCCACTTCTTTCATCTCAGTAATACATTTTGGATGTGTACCTAGAGTTTAAAGCAGAAAAAACGGAACTTTTAGAATTTTCATTTTTTGACCAAAACGACAGCCCCGGGGGTTATAAACATGTTGATATGGTTGTGATTTTTTTTCTGACTGCGGTTTCAAAACCATGCACCAGAATCCACTTCTTTCAACTCAGTAATACATTTTGGATGTGTACCTAGAGTTTAAAGCAGAAAAAACTGAACTTTTAGAATTTTCAGTTTTTGACCAAAACGACAGCCCCGGGGGTTATAAACATGTTGATATGGTTGTGATTTTTTTTCTGACTGCGGTTTCAAAACCATGCACCAGAATCCACTTCTTTCAACTCAGTAATACATTTTGGATGTGTACCTAGAGTTTAAAGCAGAAAAAATTGAACTTTTAGAATTTTCATTTTTTGACCAAAACGACAGCCCCGGGGGTTATAAACATGTTGATATGGATGTGATTTTTTTTCTGACTGCGGTTTCAAAACCATGCACCAGAATCCACTTCTTTCAACTCAGTAATACATTTTGGATGTGTACCTAGAGTTTAAAGCAGAAAAAACTGAACTTTTAGAATTTTCAGTTTTTGACCAAAACGACAGCCCCGGGGGTTATAAACATGTTGATATGGTTGTGATTTTTTTTCTGACTGCGGTTTCAAAACCATGCACCAGAATCCACTTCTTTCAACTCAGTAATACATTTTGGATGTGTACCTAGAGTTTAAAGCAGAAAAAACGGAACTTTTAGAATTTTCATTTTTTGACCAAAACGACAGCCCCGGGGGTTATAAACATGTTGATATGGTTGTGATTTTTTTTCTGACTGCGGTTTCAAAACCATGCACCAGAATCCACTTTTTTCAACTCAGTAATACATTTTGGATGTGTACCTAGAGTTTAAAGCAGAAAAAACGGAACTTTTAGAATTTTCATTTTTTGACCAAAATGACAGCCCCAGGGGTTATAAACATGTTGATATGTTTGTGATTTTTTTTCTGACTGTGGTTTCAAAACCATGCACCAGAATCCACTTCTTTCAACTCAGTAATACCCTTTTCACATTGCAAAAACCTGCTTTCAACCCGTTTTTCTAAACGTGTCTTAAAACTGGTCAAAAGCCAGTTAAACCCCTTTCATATTGCATGATGTAAAGGTATATTGCAGTTTAAATACCGTTTTGTACCTTTCAGATTCAACCCGTTTCACCCATAGAAAGCCATACAATGTCTTTTTAAATGTTTTTTTTCCTGCTTGTGGGCGGGGATCAAGTGTGGTTATCATTTATAGCAAATACCGTTTCTGAGCTGTTCACACTGCAGGTGAAACGGCTCCGAACCGTGTAGGATCCTCCTTTTAACACGTGTCAAAATGCCGGTTTTCTGTAACCGGTAAATTGACAATGTAGCTTTCACATTGCAGCTGGAAACGTTTTAAAGCACTAAAAAAACGGCAATATGCCGTGTTACAGCTGCAATGTGAAAGGGGTATAATACATTTTGGATGTGTACCTAGAGTTTAAAGCAGAAAAACATGAACTTTTAGAATTTTCATTTTTTGACCAAAACGACAGCCCCGGGGGTTATAAACATGTTGATATGGTTGTGATTTTTTTTCTGACTGCGGTTTCAAAACCATGCACCAGAATCCACTTCTTTCAACTCAGTAATACATTTTGGATGTGTACCTAGAGTTTAAAGCAGAAAAACATGAACTTTTAGAATTTTCATTTTTTGACCAAAACGACAGCCCCAGGGGTTATAAACATGTTGATATGGATGTGATTTTTTTTCTAACTGCGGTTTCAAAACCATGCACCAGAATCCACTTCTTTCAACTCAGTAATACATTTTGGATGTGTACCTAGAGTTTAAAGCAGAAAAAAACGGAACTTTTAGAATTTTCATTTTTTGACCAAAACGACAGCCCCGGGGGTTATAAACATGTTGATATGGTTGTGATTTTTTTTCTGACTGCGGTTTCAAAACCATGCACCAGAATCCACTTCTTTCAACTCAGTAATACATTTTGGATGTGTACCTAGAGTTTAAAGCAGAAAAAACTGAACTTTTAGAATTTTCATTTTTTGACCAAAACGACAGCCCCGGGGGTTATAAACATGTTGATATGGTTGTGATTTTTTTTCTGACTGCGGTTTCAAAACCATGCACCAGAATCCACTTCTTTCAATTCAGTAATACATTTTGGATGTGTACCTAGAGTTTAACGCAGAAAAACGGAACTTTTAGAATTTTCATTTTTTGACCAAAACGACAGCCTCGGGGGTTATAAACATGTTGATATGGTTGTGATTTTTTTTCTGACTGCGGTTTCAAAACCATGCACCAGAATCCACTTCTTTCAACTCAGTAATACATTTTGGATGTGTACCTAGAGTTTAAAGCAGAAAAACATGAACTTTTAGAATTTTCATTTTTTGACCAAAACGACAGCCCCGGGGGTTATAAACATGTTGATATGGTTGTGATTTTTTTTCTGACTGCGGTTTCAAAACCATGCACCAGAATCCACTTCTTTCAACTCAGTAATACATTTTGGATGTGTACCTAGAGTTTAAAGCAGAAAAAACGGAACTTTTAGAATTTTCATTTTTTGACCAAAACGACAGCCCCGGGGGTTATAAACATGTTGATATGGTTGTGATTTTTTTTCTGACTGCGGTTTCAAAACCATGCACCAGAATCCACTTCTTTCAACTCAGTAATACATTTTGGATGTGTACCTAGAGTTTAAAGCAGAAAAAACTGAACTTTTAGAATTTTCAGTTTTTGACCAAAACGACAGCCCCGGGGGTTATAAACATGTTGATATGGTTGTGATTTTTTTTCTGACTGCGGTTTCAAAACCATGCACCAGAATCCACTTCTTTCAACTCAGTAATACATTTTGGATGTGTACCTAGAGTTTAAAGCAGAAAAAACGGAACTTTTAGAATTTTCATTTTTTGACCAAAACGACAGCCCCGGGGGTTATAAACATGTTGATATGGTTGTGATTTTTTTTCTGACTGCGGTTTCAAAACCATGCACCAGAATCCACTTCTTTCAACTCAGTAATACATTTTGGATGTGTACCTAGAGTTTAAAGCAGAAAAAACTGAACTTTTAGAATTTTCATTTTTTGACCAAAACGACAGCCCCGGGGGTTATAAACATGTTGATATGGTTGTGATTTTTTTTCTGACTGCGGTTTCAAAACCATGCACCAGAATCCACTTCTTTCAACTCAGTAATACATTTTGGATGTGTACCTAGAGTTTAAAGCAGAAAAAACTGAACTTATAGAATTTTCATTTTTTGACCAAAACGACAGCCCCGGGGGTTATAAACATGTTGATATGGTTGTGATTTTTTTCTGACTGCGGTTTCAAAACCATGCACCAGAATCCACTTCTTTCAACTCAGTAATACATTTTGGATGTGTACCTAGAGTTTAAAGCAGAAAAAACTGAACTTTTAGAATTTTCATTTTTTGACCAAAACGACAGCCCCGGGGGTTATAAACATGTTGATATGGTTGTGATTTTTTTTCTGACTGCGGTTTCAAAACCATGCACCATAATCCACTTCTTTCAACTCAGTAATACATTTTGGATGTGTACCTAGAGTTTAAAGCAGAAAAACATGAACTTTTAGAATTTTCATTTTTTGACCAAAACGACAGCCCCGGGGGTTATAAACATGTTGATATGGATGTGATTTTTTTTCTGACTGCGGTTTCAAAACCATGCACCAGAATCCACTTCTTTCATCTCAGTAATACATTTTGGATGTGTACCTAGAGTTTAAAGCAGAAAAACATGAACTTTTAGAATTTTCATTTTTTGACCAAAACGACAGCCCCGGGGGTTATAAACATGTTGATATGGATGTGATTTTTTTTCTGACTGCGGTTTCAAAACCATGCACCAGAATCCACTTCTTTCATCTCAGTAATACATTTTGGATGTGTACCTAGAGTTTAAAGCAGAAAAAACGGAACTTTTAGAATTTTCATTTTTTGACCAAAACGACAGCCACGGGGGTTATAAACATGTTGATATGGTTGTGATTTTTTTTCTGACTGCGGTTTCAAAACCATGCACCAGAATCCACTTCTTTCAACTCAGTAATACATTTTGGATGTGTACCTAGAGTTTAAAGCAGAAAAAATGGAACGTTTAGAATTTTCATTTTTTGACCAAAACGACAGCCCCGGGGGTTATAAACATGTTGATATGGTTGTGATTTTTTTTCTGACTGCGGTTTCAAAACCATGCACCAGAATCCACTTCTTTCAACTCAGTAATACATTTTGGACGTGTACCTAGAGTTTAAAGCAGAAAAAACTGAACTTTTAGAATTTTCATTTTTTGACCAAAACGACAGCCCCGGGGGTTATAAACATGTTGATATGGTTGTGATTTTTTTTCTGACTGCGGTTTCAAAACCATGCACCAGAATCCACTTCTTTCAACTCAGTAATACATTTTGGATGTGTACCTAGAGTTTAAAGCAGAAAAAACTGAACTTTTAGAATTTTCATTTTTTGACCAAAACGACAGCCCCGGGGGTAATAAACATGTTGATATGGTTGTGATTTTTTTTCTGACTGCGGTTTCAAAACCATGCACCAGAATCCACTTCTTTCAACTCAGTAATACCCCTTTCACATTGCAGCTGTAACACAGTATATTGCCGTTTTTTTAGTGCTTTAAAACGGTTCCAGCTGCAATGTGAAAGCTACATTGTCAATTTACCGGTTACAGAAAACCGGTATTTTGACACGTGTTAAAAGCAGGATCCTACACGTTTCTGAGCCGTTTTCCCTGCAGTCTGAACAGCTCAGAAACGGTATTTGCCACAAATGATACCCACACTTGATCCCCGCCCACAAGCACGAAAAAAAACATTTAAAATGACATTGTATGGCTTTCTATGGGTGAAACGGGTTGAATCTGAAAGGTACAAAACGGTATTTAAACTGCAATATACCTTTACATCATGCAATATGAAAGGGGTTTAACTGGCTTTTGACCAGTTTTAAGACACGTTTAGAAAATCGGGTTAAAAGCAGGTTTTTGCAATGTGAAAGCAGTATAATACATTTTGGATGTGTACCTAGAGTTTAAAGCAGAAAAAACTGAACTTTTAGAATTTTCATTTTTTGACCAAAACGACAGCCCCGGGGGTTATAAACATGTTGATATGGTTGTGATTTTTTTTCTCACTGCGGTTTCAAAACCATGCACCAGAATCCACTTCTTTCAACTCAGTAATACATTTTGGATGTGTACCTAGAGTTTAAAGCAGAAAAAACTGAACTTTTAGAATTTTCATTTTTTGACCAAAACGACAGCCCCGGGGGTTATAAACATGTTGATATGGTTGTGATTTTTTTTCTGACTGCGGTTTCAAAACCATGCACCAGAATCCACTTCTTTCAACTCAGTAATACCCCTTTCACATTGCAGCTGTAACACGGTATATTGCCGTTTTTTTAGTGCTTTAAAACGGTTCCAGCTGCAATGTGAAAGCTACATTGTCAATTTACCGGTTACAGAAAACCGGTATTTTGACACGTGTTAAAAGCAGGATCCTACACGTTTCTGAGCCGTTTTCCCTGCAGTCTGAACAGCTCAGAAACGGTATTTGCCACAAATGATACCCACACTTGATCCCCGCCCACAAGCACGAAAAAAAACATTTAAAATGACATTGTATGGCTTTCTATGGGTGAAACGGGTTGAATCTGAAAGGTACAAAACGGTATTTAAACTGCAATATACCTTTACATCATGCAATATGAAAGGGGTTTAACTGGCTTTTGACCAGTTTTAAGACACGTTTAGAAAATCGGGTTAAAAGCAGGTTTTTGCAATGTGAAAGCAGTATAATACATTTTGGATGTGTACCTAGAGTTTAAAGCAGAAAAAACTGAACTTTTAGAATTTTCATTTTTTGACCAAAACGACAGCCCCGGGGGTTATAAACATGTTGATATGGTTGTGATTTTTTTTCTCACTGCGGTTTCAAAACCATGCACCAGAATCCACTTCTTTCAACTCAGTAATACATTTTGGATGTGTACCTAGAGTTTAAAGCAGAAAAAACTGAACTTTTAGAATTTTCATTTTTTGACCAAAACGACAGCCCCGGGGGTTATAAACATGTTGATATGTTTGTGATTTTTTTTCTGACTGCGGTTTCAAAACCATGCACCAGAATCCACTTCTTTCAACTCAGTAATACATTTTGGATGTGTACCTAGAGTTTAAAGCAGAAAAAACGGAACTTTTAGAATTTTAATTTTTTGACCAAAACGACAGCCCCGGGGGTTATAAACATGTTGATATGGTTGTGATTTTTTTTCTGACTGCGGTTTCAAAACCATGCACCAGAATCCACTTCTTTCAACTCAGTAATACATTTTGGATGTGTACCTAGAGTTTAAAGCAGAAAAAACTGAACTTTTAGAATTTTCATTTTTTGACCAAAACGACAGCCCCGGGGGTTATTAACATGTTGATATGGTTGTGATTTTTTTTCTGACTGCGGTTTCAAAACCATGCACCAGAATCCACTTCTTTCAACTCAGTAATACATTTTGGATGTGTACCTAGAGTTTAAAGCAGAAAAAACGGAACTTTTAGAATTTTCATTTTTTGACCAAAACGACAGCCCCGGGGGTTATAAACATGTTGATATGGTTGTGATTTTTTTCTGACTGCGGTTTCAAAACCATGCACCAGAATCCACTTCTTTCAACTCAGTAATACATTTTGGATGTGTACCTAGAGTTTAAAGCAGAAAAAACGGAACTTTTAGAATTTTCATTTTTTGACCAAAACGACAGCCCCGGGGGTTATAAACATGTTGATATGGTTGTGATTTTTTTTCTGACTGCGGTTTCAAAACCATGCACCAGAATCCACTTCTTTCAACTCAGTAATACATTTTGGATGTGTACCTAGAGTTTAAAGCAGAAAAAACGGAACTTTTAGAATTTTCATTTTTTGACCAAAACGACAGCCCCGGGGGTTATATACATGTTGATATGGTTGTGATTTTTTTCTGACTGCGGTTTCAAAACCATGCACCAGAATCCACTTCTTTCAAGTCAGTAATACATTTTGGATGTGTACCTAGAGTTTAAAGCAGAAAAAACTGAACTTTTAGAATTTTCATTTTTTGACCAAAACGACAGCCCCGGGGGTTATAAACATGTTGATATGGTTGTGATTTTTTTTCTGACTGCGGTTTCAAAACCATGCACCAGAATCCACTTCTTTCAACTCAGTAATACATTTTGGATGTGTACCTAGAGTTTAAAGCAGAAAAAACTGAACTTTTAGAATTTTCATTTTTTGACCAAAACGACAGCCCCGGGGGTTATAAACATGTTGATATGGTTGTGATTTTTTTTCTGACTGCGGTTTCAAATTCATGCACCAGAATCCACTTCTTTCAACTCAGTAATACATTTTGGATGTGTACCTAGAGTTTAAAGCAGAAAAAACTGAACTTTTAGAATTTTCATTTTTTGACCAAAACGACAGCCCCGGGGGTTATAAACATGTTGATATGGTTGTGATTTTTTTTTCTGACTGCGGTTTCAAAACCATGCACCAGAATCCACTTCTTTCAACTCAGTAATACATTTTGGATGTGTACCTAGAGTTTAAAGCAGAAAAAATGGAACGTTTAGAATTTTCATTTTTTGACCAAAACGACAGCCCCGGGGGTTATAAACATGTTGATATGGTTGTGATTTTTTTTCTGACTGCGGTTTCAAAACCATGCACCAGAATCCACTTCTTTCAACTCAGTAATACATTTTGGATGTGTACCTAGAGTTTAAAGCAGAAAAAACTGAACTTTTAGAATTTTCATTTTCTGACCAAAACGACAGCCCCGGGGGTTATAAACATGTTGATATGGTTGTGATTTTTTTTCTGACTGCGGTTTCAAAACCATGCACCAGAATCCACTTCTTTCAACTCAGTAATACATTTTGGATGTGTACCTAGAGTTTAAAGCAGAAAAAACGGAACTTTTAGAATTTTCATTTTTTGACCAAAACGACAGCCCCGGGGGTTATTAACATGTTGATATGGTTGTGATTTTTTTTCTGACTGCGGTTTCAAAACCATGCACCAGAATCCACTTCTTTCAACTCAGTAATACATTTTGGATGTGTACCTAGAGTTTAAAGCAGAAAAAACGGAACTTTTAGAATTTTCATTTTTTGACCAAAACGACAGCCCCGGGGGTTATTAACATGTTGATATGGTTGTGATTTTTTTTCTGACTGCGGTTTCAAAACCATGCACCAGAATCCACTTCTTTCAACTCAGTAATACATTTTGGATGTGTACCTAGAGTTTAAAGCAGAGAAACATGAACTTTTAGAATTTTCATTTTTCGACCAAAACGACAGCCCCGGGGGTTATAAACATGTTGATATGGATGTGATTTTTTTTCTGACTGCGGTTTCAAAACCATGCACCAGAATCCACTTCTTTCAACTCAGTAATACATTTTGGATGTGTACCTAGAGTTTAAAGCAGAAAAAACGGAACTTTTAGAATTTTCATTTTTTGACCAAAACGACAGCCCCGGGGGTTATAAACATGTTGATATGGTTGTGATTTTTTTTTCTGACTGCGGTTTCAAAACCATGCACCAGAATCCACTTCTTTCAACTCAGTAATACCTTTTGGTTGTGTACCTAGAGTTTAAAGCAGAAAAAACGGAACTTTTAGAATTTTAATTTTTTGACCAAAACGACAGCCCCGGGGGTTATAAACATGTTGATATGGTTGTGATTTTTTTTCTGACTGCGGTTTCAAAACCATGCACCAGAATCCACTTCTTTCAACTCAGTAATACATTTTGGATGTGTACCTAGAGTTTAAAGCAGAAAAAACTGAACTTTTAGAATTTTCATTTTCTGACCAAAACGACAGCCCCGGGGGTTATAAACATGTTGATATGGTTGTGATTTTTTTTCTGACTGCGGTTTCAAAACCATGCACCAGAATCCACTTCTTTCAACTCAGTAATACATTTTGGATGTGTACCTAGAGTTTAAAGCAGAAAAAACGGAACTTTTAGAATTTTCATTTTTTGACCAAAACGACAGCCCCGGGGGTTATTAACATGTTGATATGGTTGTGATTTTTTTTCTGACTGCGGTTTCAAAACCATGCACCAGAATCCACTTCTTTCAACTCAGTAATACATTTTGGATGTGTACCTAGAGTTTAAAGCAGAAAAAACGGAACTTTTAGAATTTTCATTTTTTGACCAAAACGACAGCCCCGGGGGTTATTAACATGTTGATATGGTTGTGATTTTTTTTCTGACTGCGGTTTCAAAACCATGCACCAGAATCCACTTCTTTCAACTCAGTAATACATTTTGGTTGTGTACCTAGAGTTTAAAGCAGAAAAAACGGAACTTTTAGAATTTTCATTTTTTGACCAAAACGACAGCCCCGGGGGTTATAAACATGTTGATATGGTTGTGATTTTTTTTCTGACTGCGGTTTCAAAACCATGCACCAGAATCCACTTCTTTCAACTCAGTAATACATTTTGGATGTGTACCTAGAGTTTAAAGCAAAAAAAACTGAACTTTTAGAATTTTCATTTTCTGACCAAAACGACAGCCCCGGGGGTTATAAACATGTTGATATGGTTGTGATTTTTTTTCTGACTGCGGTTTCAAAACCATGCACCAGAATCCACTTCTTTCAACTCAGTAATACATTTTGGATGTGTACCTAGAGTTTAAAGCAGAAAAAACGGAACTTTTAGAATTTTCATTTTTTGACCAAAACGACAGCCCCGGGGGTTATTAACATGTTGATATGGTTGTGATTTTTTTTCTGACTGCGGTTTCAAAACCATGCACCAGAATCCACTTCTTTCAACTCAGTAATACATTTTGGATGTGTACCTAGAGTTTAAAGCAGAAAAAACGGAACTTTTAGAATTTTCATTTTTTGACCAAAACGACAGCCCCGGGGGTTATTAACATGTTGATATGGTTGTGATTTTTTTTCTGACTGCGGTTTCAAAACCATGCACCAGAATCCACTTCTTTCAACTCAGTAATACATTTTGGATGTGTACCTAGAGTTTAAAGCAGAGAAACATGAACTTTTAGAATTTTCATTTTTCGACCAAAACGACAGCCCCAGGGGTTATAAACATGTTGATATGGATGTGATTTTTTTTCTGACTGCGGTTTCAAAACCATGCACCAGAATCCACTTCTTTCAACTCAGTAATACATTTTGGATGTGTACCTAGAGTTTAAAGCAGAAAAAACGGAACTTTTAGAATTTTCATTTTTTGACCAAAACGACAGCCCCGGGGGTTATAAACATGTTGATATGGTTGTGATTTTTTTTTCTGACTGCGGTTTCAAAACCATGCACCAGAATCCACTTCTTTCAACTCAGTAATACCTTTTGGTTGTGTACCTAGAGTTTAAAGCAGAAAAAACGGAACTTTTAGAATTTTCATTTTTTGACCAAAACGACAGCCCCGGGGGTTATAAACATGTTGATATGGTTGTGATTTTTTTTCTGACTGCGGTTTCAAAACCATGCACCAGAATCCACTTCTTTCAACTCAGTAATACATTTTGGATGTGTACCTAGAGTTTAAAGCAGAAAAAATGGAACGTTTAGAATTTTCATTTTTTGACCAAAACGACAGCCCCGGGGGTTATAAACATGTTGATATGGTTGTGATTATTTTCTGACTGCGGTTTCAAAACCATGCACCAGAATCCACTTCTTTCAAGTCAGTAATACATTTTGGATGTGTACCTAGAGTTTAAAGCAGAAAAAACTGAACTTTTAGAATTTTCATTTTTTGACCAAAACGACAGCCCCGGGGGTTATAAACATGTTGATATGGTTGTGATTTTTTTTCTGACTGCGGTTTCAAAACCATGCACCAGAATCCACTTCTTTCAACTCAGTAATACATTTTGGATGTGTACCTAGAGTTTAAAGCAGAAAAAACTGAACTTTTAGAATTTTCATTTTTTGACCAAAACGACAGCCCCGGGGGTTATAAACATGTTGATATGGTTGTGATTTTTTTTCTGACTGCGGTTTCAAAACAATGCACCAGAATCCACTTCTTTCAACTCAGTAATACATTTTGGATGTGTACCTAGAGTTTAAAGCAGAAAAACATGAACTTTTAGAATTTTCATTTTTTGACCAAAACGACAGCCCCGGGGGTTATAAACATGTTGATATGGATGTGATTTTTTTTCTGACTGCGGTTTCAAAACCATGCACCAGAATCCACTTCTTTCAACTCAGTAATACATTTTGGATGTGTACCTAGAGTTTAAAGCAGAAAAAACGGAACTTTTAGAATTTTCATTTTTTGACCAAAACGACAGCCCCGGGGGTTATAAACATGTTGATATGGTTGTGATTTTTTTTCTGACTGCGGTTTCAAAACCATGCACCAGAATCCACTTCTTTCAACTCAGTAATACATTTTGGATGTGTACCTAGAGTTTAAAGCAGAAAAAACGGAACTTTTAGAATTTTCATTTTTTGACCAAAACGACAGCCCCGGGGGTTATAAACATGTTGATATGGTTGTGATTTTTTTTCTGACTGCGGTTTCAAAACCATGCACCAGAATCCACTTCTTTCAACTCAGTAATACATTTTGGATGTGTACCTAGAGTTTAAAGCAGAAAAAACGGAACTTTTAGAATTTTCATTTTTTGACCAAAACGACAGCCCCGGGGGTTATAAACATGTTGATATGGATGTGATTTTTTTTCTGACTGCGGTTTCAAAACCATGCACCAGAATCCACTTCTTTCAACTCAGTAATACATTTTGGATGTGTACCTAGAGTTTAAAGCAGAAAAAACGGAACTTTTAGAATTTTCATTTTTTGACCAAAACGACAGCCCCGGGGGTTATAAACATGTTGATATGGTTGTGATTTTTTTTCTGACTGCGGTTTCAAAACCATGCACCAGAATCCACTTCTTTCAACTCAGTAATACATTTTGGATGTGTACCTAGAGTTTAAAGCAGAAAAAACGGAACTTTTAGAATTTTCATTTTTTGACCAAAACGACAGCCCCGGGGGTTATAAACATGTTAATATGGTTGTAATTTTTTTTCTGACTGCGGTTTCAAAACCATGCACCAGAATCCACTTCTTTCAACTCAGTAATACATTTTGGATGTGTACCTAGAGTTTAAAGAAGAAAAAACGGAACTTTTAGAATTTTCATTTTTTGACCAAAACGACAGCCGCGGGGATTATAAACATGTTGATATGGTTGTGATTTTTTTTCTGACTGCGTTTTCAAAACCATGCACCAGAATCCACTTCTTTCAACTCAGTAATACATTTTGGATGTGTACCTAGAGTTTAAAGCAGAAAAAACTGAACTTTTAGAATTTTCATTTTTTGACCAAAACGACAGCCCCGGGGGTTATTAACATGTTGATATGGTTGTGATTTTTTTTCTGACTGCGGTTTCAAAACCATGCACCAGAATCCACTTCTTTCAACTCAGTAATACATTTTGGATGTGTACCTAGAGTTTAAAGCAGAAAAAACGGAACTTTTAGAATTTTCATTTTTTGACCAAAACGACAGCCCCGGGGGTTATAAACATGTTGATATGGTTGTGATTTTTTTCTGACTGCGGTTTCAAAACCATGCACCAGAATCCACTTCTTTCAAGTCAGTAATACATTTTGGATGTGTACCTAGAGTTTAAAGCAGAAAAAACTGAACTTTTAGAATTTTCATTTTTTGACCAAAACGACAGCCCCGGGGGTTATAAACATGTTGATATGGTTGTGATTTTTTTTCTGACTGCGGTTTTAAAACCATGCACCAGAATCCACTTCTTTCAACTCAGTAATACATTTTGGATGTGTACCTAGAGTTTAAAGCAGAAAAAACTGAACTTTTAGAATTTTCATTTTTTGACCAAAACGACAGCCCCGGGGGTTATAAACATGTTGATATGGTTGTGATTTTTTTTCTGACTGCGGTTTCAAAACAATGCACCAGAATCCACTTCTTTCAACTCAGTAATACATTTTGGATGTGTACCTAGAGTTTAAAGCAGAAAAACATGAACTTTTAGAATTTTCATTTTTTGACCAAAACGACAGCCCCGGGGGTTATTAACATGTTGATATGGATGTGATTTTTTTTCTGACTGCGGTTTCAAAACCATGCACCAGAATCCACTTCTTTCAACTCAGTAATACATTTTGGATGTGTACCTAGAGTTTAAAGCAGAAAAAACTGAACTTTTAGAATTTTCATTTTTTGACCAAAACGACAGCCCCGGGGGTTATAAACATGTTGATATGGTTGTGATTTTTTTTCTGACTGCGGTTTCAAAACCATGCACCAGAATCCACTTCTTTCAACTCAGTAATACATTTTGGATGTGTACCTAGAGTTTAAAGCAGAAAAAACGGAACTTTTAGAATTTTCATTTTTTGACCAAAACGACAGCCCCGGGGGTTATAAACATGTTGATATGGTTGTGATTTTTTTTCTGACTGCGGTTTCAAAACCATGCACCAGAATCCACTTCTTTCAACTCAGTAATACATTTTGGATGTGTACCTATAGTTTAAAGCAGAAAAAACTGAACTTTTAGAATTTTCATTTTTTGACCAAAACGACAGCCCCGGGGGTTATAAACATGTTGATATGGATGTGATTTTTTTTCTGACTGCGGTTTCAAAACCATGCACCAGAATCCACTTCTTTCAACTCAGTAATACATTTTGGATGTGTACCTAGAGTTTAAAGCAGAAAAAACGGAACTTTTAGAATTTTCATTTTTTGACCAAAACGACAGCCCCGGGGGTTATAAACATGTTGATATGGTTGTGATTTTTTTTCTGACTGCGGTTTCAAAACCATGCACCAGAATCCACTTCTTTCAACTCAGTAATACATTTTGGATGTGTACCTAGAGTTTAAAGCAGAAAAAACGGAACTTTTAGAATTTTCATTTTTTGACCAAAACGACAGCCCCGGGGGTTATAAACATGTTAATATGGTTGTAATTTTTTTTCTGACTGCGGTTTCAAAACCATGCACCAGAATCCACTTCTTTCAACTCAGTAATACATTTTGGATGTGTACCTAGAGTTTAAAGAAGAAAAAACGGAACTTTTAGAATTTTCATTTTTTGACCAAAACGACAGCCGCGGGGGTTATAAACATGTTGATATGGTTGTGATTTTTTTTCTGACTGCGGTTTCAAAACCATGCACCAGAATCCACTTCTTTCAACTCAGTAATACATTTTGGATGTGTACCTAGAGTTTAAAGCAGAAAAAACTGAACTTTTAGATATTTAATTTTTTGACCAAAACGACAGCCCCGGGGGTTATTAACATGTTGATATGGTTGTGATTTTTTTTCTGACTGCGGTTTCAAAACCATGCACCAGAATCCACTTCTTTCAACTCAGTAATACATTTTGGATGTGTACCTAGAGTTTAAAGCAGAAAAAACTGAACTTTTAGAATTTTCATTTTTTGACCAAAACGACAGCCCCGGGAGTTATAAACATGTTGATATGGTTGTGATTTTTTTTCTGACTGCGGTTTCAAAACCATGCACCAGAATCCACTTATTTCAACTCAGTAATACATTTTGGATATGTACCTAGAGTTTAAAGCAGAAAAAACTGAACTTTTAGAATTTTCATTTTTTGACCAAAACGACAGCCCCGGGGGTTATAAACATGTTGATATGGTTGTGATTTTTTTCTGACTGCGGTTTCAAAACCATGCACCAGAATCCACTTCTTTCAACTCAGTAATACATTTTGGATGTGTACCTAGAGTTTAAAGCAGAAAAAACGGAACTTTTAGAATTTTCATTTTTTGACCAAAACGACAGCCCCGGGGGTTATAAACATGTTGATATGGTTGTGATTTTTTTCTGACTGCGGTTTCAAAACCATGCACCAGAATCCACTTCTTTCAACTCAGTAATACATTTTGGATGTGTACCTAGAGTTTAAAGCAGAAAAAACTGAACTTTTAGAATTTTCATTTTTTGACCAAAACGACAGCCCCGGGGGTTATAAACATGTTGATATGGTTGTGATTTTTTTTCTGACTGCGGTTTCAAAACCATGCACCAGAATCCACTTCTTTCAACTCAGTAATACATTTTGGATGTGTACCTAGAGTTTAAAGCAGAAAAAACGGAACTTTTAGAATTTTCATTTTTTGACCAAAACGACAGCCCCGGGGGTTATAAACATGTTGATATGGTTGTGATTTTTTTTCTGACTGCGGTTTCAAAACCATGCACCAGAATCCACTTCTTTCAACTCAGTAATACATTTTGGATGTGTACCTAGAGTTTAAAGCAGAAAAAACTGAACTTTTAGAATTTTCATTTTTTGACCAAAACGACAGCCCCGGGGGTTATAAACATGTTGATATGGTTGTGATTTTTTTTCTGACTGCGGTTTCAAAACCATGCACCAGAATCCACTTCTTTCAACTCAGTAATACATTTTGGATGTGTACCTAGAGTTTAAAGCAGAAAAAACTGAACTTTTAGAATTTTCATTTTCTGACCAAAACGACAGCCCCGGGGGTTATAAACATGTTGATATGGTTGTGATTTTTTTTCTGACTGCGGTTTCAAAACCATGCACCAGAATCCACTTCTTTCAACTCAGTAATACATTTTGGATGTGTACCTAGAGTTTAAAGCAGAAAAAACTGAACTTTTAGAATTTTCATTTTTTGACCAAAACGACAGCCCCGGGGGTTATAAACATGTTGATATGGTTGTGATTTTTTTTCTGACTGCGGTTTCAAAACCATGCACCAGAATCCACTTCTTTCAACTCAGTAATACATTTTGGATGTGTACCTAGAGTTTAAAGCAGAAAAACATGAACTTTTAGAATTTTCATTTTTTGACCAAAACGACAGCCCCGGGGGTTATAAACATGTTGATATGGATGTGATTTTTTTCTGACTGCGGTTTCAAAACCATGCACCAGAATCCACTTCTTTCAACTCAGTAATACATTTTGGATGTGTACCTAGAGTTTAAAGCAGAAAAAACGTAACTTTTAGAATTTTCATTTTTTGACCAAAACGACAGCCCCGGGGGTTATTAACATGTTGATATGGTTGTGATTTTTTTTCTGACTGCGGTTTCAAAACCATGCACCAGAATCCACTTCTTTCAACTCAGTAATACATTTTGGATGTGTACCTAGAGTTTAAAGCAGAAAAAACTGAACTTTTAGAATTTTCATTTTTTGACCAAAACGACAGCCCCGGGGGTTATAAACATGTTGATATGGTTGTGATTTTTTTTCTGACTGCGGTTTCAAAACCATGCACCAGAATCCACTTCTTTCAACTCAGTAATACATTTTGGATGTGTACCTAGAGTTTAAAGCAGAAAAAACGGAACTTTTAGAATTTTCATTTTTTGACCAAAACGACAGCCCCGGGGGTTATAAACATGTTGATATGGATGTGATTTTTTTTCTGACTGCGGTTTCAAAACCATGCACCAGAATCCACTTCTTTCAACTCAGTAATACATTTTGGATGTGTACCTAGAGTTTAAAGCAGAAAAAACGGAACTTTTAGAATTTTCATTTTTTGACCAAAACGACAGCCCCGGGGGTTATAAACATGTTGATATGGTTGTGATTTTTTTTCTGACTGCGGTTTCAAAACCATGCACCAGAATCCACTTCTTTCAACTCAGTAATACATTTTGGATGTGTACCTAGAGTTTAAAGCAGAAAAAACGGAACTTTTAGAATTTTCATTTTTTGACCAAAACGACAGCCCCGGGGGTTATAAACATGTTGATATGGTTGTGATTTTTTTTCTGACTGCGGTTTCAAAACCATGCACCAGAATCCACTTCTTTCAACTCAGTAATACATTTTGGATGTGTACCTAGAGTTTAAAGCAGAAAAAACGGAACTTTTAGAATTTTCATTTTTTGACCAAAACGACAGCCCCGGGGGTTATAAACATGTTGATATGGATGTGATTTTTTTTCTGACTGCGGTTTCAAAACCATGCACCAGAATCCACTTCTTTCAACTCAGTAATACATTTTGGATGTGTACCTAGAGTTTAAAGCAGAAAAAACGGAACTTTTAGAATTTTTATTTTTTGACCAAAACGACAGCCCCGGGGGTTATAAACATGTTGATATGGTTGTGATTTTTTTTCTGACTGCGGTTTCAAAACCATGCACCAGAATCCACTTCTTTCAACTCAGTAATACATTTTGGATGTGTACCTAGAGTTTAAAGCAGAAAAAACGGAACTTTTAGAATTTTCATTTTTTGACCAAAACGACAGCCCCGGGGGTTATAAACATGTTGATATGGATGTGATTTTTTTTCTGACTGCGGTTTCAAAACCATGCACCAGAATCCACTTCTTTCAACTCAGTAATACATTTTGGATGTGTACCTAGAGTTTAAAGCAGAAAAAACGGAACTTTTAGAATTTTCATTTTTTGACCAAAACGACAGCCCCGGGGGTTATAAACATGTTAATATGGTTGTAATTTTTTTTCTGACTGCGGTTTCAAAACCATGCACCAGAATCCACTTCTTTCAACTCAGTAATACATTTTGGATGTGTACCTAGAGTTTAAAGAAGAAAAAACGGAACTTTTAGAATTTTCATTTTTTGACCAAAACGACAGCCCCGGGGGTTATAAACATGTTGATATGGTTGTGATTTTTTTTCTGACTGCGGTTTCAAAACCATGCACCAGAATCCACTTCTTTCAACTCAGTAATACATTTTGGATGTGTACCTAGAGTTTAAAGCAGAAAAAACGGAACTTTTAGAATTTTCATTTTTTGACCAAAACGACAGCCCCGGGGGTTATAAACATGTTGATATGGTTGTGATTTTTTTTCTGACTGCGGTTTCAAAACCATGCACCAGAATCCACTTCTTTCAACTCAGTAATACATTTTGGATGTGTACCTAGAGTTTAAAGCAGAAAAAACTGAACTTTTAGAATTTTCATTTTTTGACCAAAACGACAGCCCCGGGGGTTATAAACATGTTGATATGGTTGTGATTTTTTTTCTGACTGCGGTTTCAAAACCATGCACCAGAATCCACTTCTTTCAACTCAGTAATACATTTTGGATGTGTACCTAGAGTTTAAAGCAGAAAAAACGGAACTTTTAGAATTTTCATTTTTTGACCAAAACGACAGCCCCGGGGGTTATAAACATGTTGATATGGTTGTGATTTTTTTTCTGACTGCGGTTTCAAAACCATGCACCAGAATCCACTTCTTTCAACTCAGTAATACATTTTGGATGTGTACCTAGAGTTTAAAGCAGAAAAAACTGAACTTTTAGAATTTTCATTTTCTGACCAAAACGACAGCCCCGGGGGTTATAAACATGTTGATATGGTTGTGATTTTTTTTCTGACTGCGGTTTCAAAACCATGCACCAGAATCCACTTCTTTCAACTCAGTAATACATTTTGGATGTGTACCTAGAGTTTAAAGCAGAAAAAACTGAACTTTTAGAATTTTCATTTTTTGACCAAAACGACAGCCCCGGGGGTTATAAACATGTTGATATGGTTGTGATTTTTTTTCTGACTGCGGTTTCAAAACCATGCACCAGAATCCACTTCTTTCAACTCAGTAATACATTTTGGATGTGTACCTAGAGTTTAAAGCAGAAAAACATGAACTTTTAGAATTTTCATTTTTTGACCAAAACGACAGCCCCGGGGGTTATAAACATGTTGATATGGATGTGATTTTTTTCTGACTGCGGTTTCAAAACCATGCACCAGAATCCACTTCTTTCAACTCAGTAATACATTTTGGATGTGTACCTAGAGTTTAAAGCAGAAAAAACGTAACTTTTAGAATTTTCATTTTTTGACCAAAACGACAGCCCCGGGGGTTATTAACATGTTGATATGGTTGTGATTTTTTTTCTGACTGCGGTTTCAAAACCATGCACCAGAATCCACTTCTTTCAACTCAGTAATACATTTTGGATGTGTACCTAGAGTTTAAAGCAGAAAAAACGGAACTTTTAGAATTTTCATTTTTTGACCAAAACGACAGCCCCGGGGGTTATAAACATGTTGATATGGTTGTGATTTTTTTTCTGACTGCGGTTTCAAAACCATGCACCAGAATCCACTTCTTTCAACTCAGTAATACATTTTGGATGTGTACCTAGAGTTTAAAGCAGAAAAAACGGAACTTTTAGAATTTTCATTTTTTGACCAAAACGACAGCCCCGGGGGTTATAAACATGTTGATATGGATGTGATTTTTTTTCTGACTGCGGTTTCAAAACCATGCACCAGAATCCACTTCTTTCAACTCAGTAATACATTTTGGATGTGTACCTAGAGTTTAAAGCAGAAAAAACGGAACTTTTAGAATTTTCATTTTTTGACCAAAACGACAGCCCCGGGGGTTATAAACATGTTGATATGGTTGTGATTTTTTTTCTGACTGCGGTTTCAAAACCATGCACCAGAATCCACTTCTTTCAACTCAGTAATACATTTTGGATGTGTACCTAGAGTTTAAAGCAGAAAAAACGGAACTTTTAGAATTTTCATTTTTTGACCAAAACGACAGCCCCGGGGGTTATAAACATGTTGATATGGTTGTGATTTTTTTTCTGACTGCGGTTTCAAAACCATGCACCAGAATCCACTTCTTTCAACTCAGTAATACATTTTGGATGTGTACCTAGAGTTTAAAGCAGAAAAAACGGAACTTTTAGAATTTTCATTTTTTGACCAAAACGACAGCCCCGGGGGTTATAAACATGTTGATATGGATGTGATTTTTTTTCTGACTGCGGTTTCAAAACCATGCACCAGAATCCACTTCTTTCAACTCAGTAATACATTTTGGATGTGTACCTAGAGTTTAAAGCAGAAAAAACGGAACTTTTAGAATTTTCATTTTTTGACCAAAACGACAGCCCCGGGGGTTATAAACATGTTGATATGGTTGTGATTTTTTTTCTGACTGCGGTTTCAAAACCATGCACCAGAATCCACTTCTTTCAACTCAGTAATACATTTTGGATGTGTACCTAGAGTTTAAAGCAGAAAAAACGGAACTTTTAGAATTTTCATTTTTTGACCAAAACGACAGCCCCGGGGGTTATAAACATGTTGATATGGATGTGATTTTTTTTCTGACTGCGGTTTCAAAACCATGCACCAGAATCCACTTCTTTCAACTCAGTAATACATTTTGGATGTGTACCTAGAGTTTAAAGCAGAAAAAACGGAACTTTTAGAATTTTCATTTTTTGACCAAAACGACAGCCCCGGGGGTTATAAACATGTTGATATGGATGTGATTTTTTTTCTGACTGCGGTTTCAAAACCATGCACCAGAATCCACTTCTTTCAACTCAGTAATACATTTTGGATGTGTACCTAGAGTTTAAAGAAGAAAAAACGGAACTTTTAGAATTTTCATTTTTTGACCAAAACGACAGCCGCGGGGGTTATAAACATGTTGATATGGTTGTGATTTTTTTTCTGACTGCGGTTTCAAAACCATGCACCAGAATCCACTTCTTTCAACTCAGTAATACATTTTGGATGTGTACCTAGAGTTTAAAGCAGAAAAAACTGAACTTTTAGAATTTTCATTTTTTGACCAAAACGACAGCCCCGGGGGTTATTAACATGTTGATATGGTTGTGATTTTTTTTCTGACTGCGGTTTCAAAACCATGCACCAGAATCCACTTCTTTCAACTCAGTAATACATTTTGGATGTGTACCTAGAGTTTAAAGCAGAAAAAACTGAACTTTTAGAATTTTCATTTTTTGACCAAAACGACAGCCCCGGGGGTTATAAACATGTTGATATGGTTGTGATTTTTTTCTGACTGCGGTTTCAAAACCATGCACCAGAATCCACTTCTTTCAACTCAGTAATACATTTTGGATGTGTACCTAGAGTTTAAAGCAGAAAAAACGGAACTTTTAGAATTTTCATTTTTTGACCAAAACGACAGCCCCGGGGGTTATAAACATGTTGATATGGTTGTGATTTTTTTCTGACTGCGGTTTCAAAACCATGCACCAGAATCCACTTCTTTCAACTCAGTAATACATTTTGGATGTGTACCTAGAGTTTAAAGCAGAAAAAACTGAACTTTTAGAATTTTCATTTTTTGACCAAAACGACAGCCCCGGGGGTTATAAACATGTTGATATGGTTGTGATTTTTTTTCTGACTGCGGTTTCAAAACCATGCACCAGAATCCACTTCTTTCAACTCAGTAATACATTTTGGATGTGTACCTAGAGTTTAAAGCAGAAAAAACGGAACTTTTAGAATTTTCATTTTTTGACCAAAACGACAGCCCCGGGGGTTATAAACATGTTGATATGGTTGTGATTTTTTTTCTGACTGCGGTTTCAAAACCATGCACCAGAATCCACTTTTTTCAACTCAGTAATACATTTTGGATGTGTACCTAGAGTTTAAAGCAGAAAAAACTGAACTTTTAGAATTTTCATTTTTTGACCAAAACGACAGCCCCGGGGGTTATAAACATGTTGATATGGTTGTGATTTTTTTTCTGACTGCGGTTTCAAAACCATGCACCAGAATCCACTTCTTTCAACTCAGTAATACATTTTGGATGTGTACCTAGAGTTTAAAGCAGAAAAAACGGAACTTTTAGAATTTTCATTTTTTGACCAAAACGACAGCCCCGGGGGTTATAAACATGTTGATATGGTTGTGATTTTTTTTCTGACTGCGGTTTCAAAACCATGCACCAGAATCCACTTCTTTCAACTCAGTAATACATTTTGGATGTGTACCTAGAGTTTAAAGCAGAAAAAACTGAACTTTTAGAATTTTCATTTTCTGACCAAAACGACAGCCCCGGGGTTTATAAACATGTTGATATGGTTGTGATTTTTTTTCTGACTGCGGTTTCAAAACCATGCACCAGAATCCACTTCTTTCAACTCAGTAATACATTTTGGATGTGTACCTAGAGTTTAAAGCAGAAAAAACTGAACTTTTAGAATTTTCATTTTTTGACCAAAACGACAGCCCCGGGGGTTATAAACATGTTGATATGGTTGTGATTTTTTTTCTGACTGCGGTTTCAAAACCATGCACCAGAATCCACTTCTTTCAACTCAGTAATACATTTTGGATGTGTACCTAGAGTTTAAAGCAGAAAAACATGAACTTTTAGAATTTTCATTTTTTGACCAAAACGACAGCCCCGGGGGTTATAAACATGTTGATATGGTTGTGATTTTTTTTCTGACTGCGGTTTCAAAACCATGCACCAGAATCCACTTCTTTCAACTCAGTAATACATTTTGGATGTGTACCTAGAGTTTAAAGCAGAAAAAACTGAACTTTTAGAATTTTCATTTTTTGACCAAAACGACAGCCCCGGGGGTTATAAACATGTTGATATGGTTGTGATTTTTTTTCTGACTGCGGTTTCAAAACCATGCACCAGAATCCACTTCTTTCAACTCAGTAATACATTTTGGATGTGTACCTAGAGTTTAAAGCAGAAAAAACGGAACTTTTAGAATTTTCATTTTTTGACCAAAACGACAGCCCCGGGGGTTATAAACATGTTGATATGGTTGTGATTTTTTTTCTGACTGCGGTTTCAAAACCATGCACCAGAATCCACTTCTTTCAACTCAGTAATACATTTTGGATGTGTACCTAGAGTTTAAAGCAGAAAAAACTGAACTTTTAGAATTTTCATTTTCTGACCAAAACGACAGCCCCGGGGGTTATAAACATGTTGATATGGTTGTGATTTTTTTTCTGACTGCGGTTTCAAAACCATGCACCAGAATCCACTTCTTTCAACTCAGTAATACATTTTGGATGTGTACCTAGAGTTTAAAGCAGAAAAAACGGAACTTTTAGAATTTTCATTTTTTGACCAAAACGACAGCCCCGGGGGTTATAAACATGTTGATATGGTTGTGATTTTTTTTCTGACTGCGGTTTCAAAACCATGCACCAGAATCCACTTCTTTCAACTCAGTAATACATTTTGGATGTGTACCTAGAGTTTAAAGCAGAAAAAACGGAACTTTTAGAATTTTCATTTTTTGACCAAAACGACAGCCCCGGGGGTTATAAACATGTTAATATGGTTGTAATTTTTTTTCTGACTGCGGTTTCAAAACCATGCACCAGAATCCACTTCTTTCAACTCAGTAATACATTTTGGATGTGTACCTAGAGTTTAAAGAAGAAAAAACGGAACTTTTAGAATTTTCATTTTTTGACCAAAACGACAGCCGCGGGGGTTATAAACATGTTGATATGGTTGTGATTTTTTTTCTGACTGCGGTTTCAAAACCATGCACCAGAATCCACTTCTTTCAACTCAGTAATACATTTTGGATGTGTACCTAGAGTTTAAAGCAGAAAAAACTGAACTTTTAGAATTTTCATTTTTTGACCAAAACGACAGCCCCGGGGGTTATTAACATGTTGATATGGTTGTGATTTTTTTTCTGACTGCGGTTTCAAAACCATGCACCAGAATCCACTTCTTTCAACTCAGTAATACATTTTGGATGTGTACCTAGAGTTTAAAGCAGAAAAAACTGAACTTTTAGAATTTTCATTTTTTGACCAAAACGACAGCCCCGGGGGTTATAAACATGTTGATATGGTTGTGATTTTTTTCTGACTGCGGTTTCAAAACCATGCACCAGAATCCACTTCTTTCAACTCAGTAATACATTTTGGATGTGTACCTAGAGTTTAACCCCTTCCTGACAGAGCCAGTTTTTGCGTTCCTGACAGAGCCCTTTTTTTCAAATCTGACATGTCTCACTTAAGTGGGGATAACTTTTTTTTGCTTTTACTTATCCCAGTGATTTTGAGATTGTTTTTTCGTGACACATTGTACTTCAAATTAGTGGTAAATTTGGGTCGATACAGTCTGTGTTTTTTTGTGAAAAATACCAAAATATCGTGAAAAAATGGAAAATTTAGCGATTTGCAAAATGTTAAATTTTCTGCTTGTGAGACAAATAATCTTACCACTCAAAATAGTGAATAACTAACATAGACCATATGTCTACTTTATGTTGACATCATTATTTCAACTTCCTTTTAATTTTTTGGGACACTAGGAGGCTTCAAATATGAATAGCAAATTCTCAAATTTTCAAGAAAATTTCAAACACTGATTTTTTTAGGGACCAGTTCAGTTCTGATGTGACTTTGAGGGACTTGTATGTGAGACACCCCCATAAATGATGCCATTTCAAAAACTGCACCCCTCACAGTATTCAAAACAGCATTTTGGAAGTTTGTTAACCCTTTAGGTGTTTCACAGGAATTAAAACAAAGTGTAGGTGAAATTTCAAAATTTCTTTTTTTTTGCAGATTTGCAATTTTAATACATTTTTCTAAGGAACACAGTACATTTTACTAGAGAAATGTGACTGAAAATTGATTCCCCCAATTCTTTTGTTTTCATAAATATCCTATATGTGGCCCTAGTGTGCACGGTGACCAAACCACAGGCTTCATAATAGAAGGAGCACCTACTTGATTTTGGAGCCTCCTTTTTATGAGATTATTTTTTAGGCACCATGTAGGTTTCTAGGCACCATAAGATGCTAAAAGTTAGGAACCCCCCCACAAGTGACCCCATTTTGCAAACTACACCCCTCAGGGAATTCATCTAGGGGTATAGTGTACATTTCAAACCCCCAGGGGTTTCACCAATTGTGGTACAACTGGGCAGTGAAAATGAAAAATTATTTTTTTTACACAAAAATACAGTTCTGGCTCCAAATTTGTCATTTTCAGAAGGTATGAAGGAGACAAAGCACCCCAAAATATGTGCCCCAATTTCTCCCGAGTACGGCAATGCCTCACATGTGACCAAAAAATACCAGTTGGGTGCATGGCAGGACTCAGAAGGGAAGGAGTGATTTTTGGATTTTGCAGCTCAGATTCTGGTGGAATTTTGGTGGGTGCTATGTCGCATTAGCAAGACCCCCAAAGCACCAATACAGTGGAACCCCCCCACAAGTCACCCCATTTTGAAAACTACACCCCTCAGGGAATTCATCTAGGGGTATAGTGTACATTTCAAACCCCCAGGGGTTTCACCAATTTTGATACAAGTGGGCAGTGAAAATGAAAAATTACATTTTTTTACACAAAAATGCAGTTCTGGCTCAAAATTTTTCATTTTCAGAAGGTATGAAGGAGAAAAAGCACCCCAAAATCTGTGCCCCAATTTCTCCCGAGTACGGCAATGCCTCACATGTGACCAAAAAATACCAGTTGGGTGCATGGCAGGACTCAGAAGGGAAGGAGTGATTTTTGGATTTTGCAGCACAGATTCTGGTGGAATGAATGGTGGGTGCTATGTTGCACCAATACAGTGGAACCCCCCCACAAGTCACCCCATTTTGCAAAGTACACCCCTCAGGGAATTCATCTAGGGGTATAGTGTACATTTCAAACCCCCAGGGGTTTCACCAATTTTGATACAAGTGGGCAGTGAAAATGAAAAATTACATTTTTTTACACAAAAATGCAGTTCTGGCTCAAAATTTTTCATTTTCAGAAGGTATGAAGGAGAAAAAGCACCCCAAAATATGTGCCCCAATTTCTCCCGAGTACGGAAATGCCTCACATGTGACCAAAAAATACCATTTGGGTGCATGGCAGGACTCAGAAGGGAAGGAGTGATTTTTGGATTTTGCAGCTCAGATTCTGGTGGAATTTTGGTGGGTGCTATGTCGCATTAGCAAGACCCCCCAAGCACCAATACAGTGGAACCCCCCCACAAGTCACCCCATTTTGAAAACTACACCCCTCAGGGAATTCATCTAGGGGTATAGTGTACATTTCAAACCCCCAGGGGTTTCACCAATTTTGATACAAGTGGGCAGTGAAAATGAAAAATTACATTTTTTACACAAAAATGCAGTTCTGGCTCGAAATTTTTCATTTTCAGAAGGTATGAAGGAGAAAAAGCACCCCAAAATCTGTGCCCCAATTTCTCCCGAGTACGGCAATGCCTCACATGTGACCAAAAAATACCAGTTGGGTGCATGGCAGGACTCAGAACGGAAGGAGTGATTTTTGGATTTTGCAGCTCAGATTCTGGTGGAATTTTGGTGGGTGCTATGTCGCATTAGCAAGACCCCCCAAGCACCAATACAGTGGAACCCCCCCACAAGTCACCCCATTTTGAAAACTACACCCCTCAGGGAATTCATCTAGGGGTATAGTGTACATTTCAAACCCCCAGGGGTTTCACCAATTTTGATACAAGTGGGCAGTGAAAATGAAAAATTACATTTTTTTACACAAAAATGCAGTTCTGGCTCAAAATTTTTCATTTTCAGAAGGTATGAAGGAGAAAAAGCACCCCAAAATCTGTGCCCCAATTTCTCCCGAGTACGGAAATGCCTCACATGTGACCAAAAAATACCAGTTGGGTGCATGGCAGGACTCAGAACGGAAGGAGTGATTTTTGGATTTTGCAGCACAGATTTTGGTGGAATGAATGGTGGGTGCTATGTTGCACCAATACAGTGGAACATCCCCACAAGTCACCCCATTTTGCAAAGTACACCCCTCAGGGAATTCATCTAGGGGTATAGTGTACATTTCAAACCCCCAGGGGTTTCACCAATTTTGATACAAGTGGGCAGTGAAAATGAAAAATTACATTTTTTTACACAAAAATGCAGTTCTGGCTCAAAATTTTTCATTTTCAGAAGGTATGAAGGAGACAAAGCACCCCAAAATCTGTGCCCCAATTTCTCCCGAGTACGGCAATGCCTCACATGTGACCAAAAAATACCATTTGGGTGCATGGCAGGACTCAGAAGGGAAGGAGTGATTTTTGGATTTTGCAGCTCAGATTCTGGTGGAATGTTGGTGGGTGCTATGTGGCATTAGCAAGACCCCCCAAGCACCAATACAGTGGAACCCCCCCACAAGTCACCCCATTTTGCAAACTACACCCCTCAGGGAATTCATCTAGGGGTATAGTGTACATTTCAAACCCCCAGGGGTTTCACCAATTTTGATACAAGTGGGCAGTGAACATGAAAAATTACATTTTTTACACAAAAATGCAGTTCTGGCTCAAAATTTTTCATTTTCAGAAGGTATGAAGGAGAAAAAGCACCCCAAAATCTGTGCCCCAATTTCTCCCGAGTACGGCAATGCCTCACATGTGACCAAAAAATACCAGTTGGGTGCATGGCAGGACTCAAAAGGGAAGGAGTGATTTTTGGATTTTGCAGCTCAGATTCTGGTGGAATTTTGGTGGGTGCTATGTCGCATTAGCAAGACCCCCCAAGCACCAATACAGTGGAACCCCCCCACAAGTGACCCCATTTTGCAAACTACACCCCTCAGGGAATTCATCTAGGGGTATAGTGTACATTTCAAACCCCCAGGGGTTTCACCAATTTTGATACAAGTGGGCAGTGAACATGAAAAATTACATTTTTTACACAAAAATGCAGTTCTGGCTCAAAATTTTTCATTTTCAGAAGGTATGAAGGAGAAAAAGCACCCCAAAATCTGTGCCCCAATTTCTCCCGAGTACGGCAATGCCTCACATGTGACCAAAAAATACCAGTTGGGTGCATGGCAGGACTCAGAAGGGAAGGAGTGATTTTTGGATTTTGCAGCACAGATTCTGGTGGAATGAATGGTGGGTGCTATGTTGCACCAATACAGTGGAACCCCCCCACAAGTCACCCCATTTTGCAAACTACACCCCTCAGGGAATTCATCTAGGGGTATAGTGTACATTTCAAACCCCCAGGGGTTTCACCAATTTTGATACAAGTGGGCAGTGAAAATGAAAAATTACATTTTTTTACACAAAAATGCAGTTCTGGCTCAAAATTTTTCATTTTCAGAAGGAATGAAGGAGACAAAGCACCCCAAAATCTGTGCCCCAATTTCTCCCGAGTACGGCAATGCCTCATGTGTGACCAAAAAGTGGCAGGACTCAGAAGGGAAGGAGTGATATTTGGATTTTGCAGCACAAATTCTGGTGGAATGATGGTGGGTGCTATGTCGCATTAGCAAGACCCCCAAAGCACCAATACAGTGGAACCCCCCCACAAGTGACCCCATTTTGCAAACTACACCCCTCAGGGAATTCATCTAGGGGTATAGTGTACATTTCAAACCCCCAGGGGTTTCACCAATTTTGATAAAACTGGGCAGTGAACATGAAAAATTACATTTTTTTACACAAAAATGCAGTTCTGGCTCAAAATTTTTTATTTTCACAAGGAATGAAGGAGACAAAGCACCCCAAAATCTGTGCCCCAATTTCTCCCGAGTACGGCAATGCCTCACATGTGACCAAAAAATACCAGTTGGGTGCATGGCAGGACTCAGAAGGGAAGGAGTGATTTTTGGATTTTGCGGCTCAGATTCTGGTGGAATGAATGGTGGGTGCTATGTGGCATTAGCAAGACCCCCGAAGCACGGTGAAATTATGAACCTAATATTCCATAGATGTGTGGTATATTTTAAAACACTCCTTTATACATAGGCCGGGTTTGTCGGGGCAAGTGTCACACTGGAAAATAGTTTGCTTTCTTATTCCCTTTTTATAGCAAACTTTGCACCTTTTTTGTGTCCTGCCCTTTTTTCCAGTGGAGGGGATTTCATCAGGAAAATGCTGCCCTGGTACAATACGGGGGCCAGTACTAGAAGTACTGGGGCCCTCTGCCTGCTGGTTCCCAAATATTAGGCCCTTTATGACTTCCTCTTGAAAGTGCATAAATGTCCCCCTCTGGCCGGTAGAACGGAATAGCACGTAAGCGTTATACAGTGCCATCTGGATGATATACACGGCCACCTTCTTGTACCAGATTTTTGTTTTCCGCAGGGCACTGTACGGCTTCAGTACCTGATCTGAAAGATCCACTCCGCCCATGTACCTATTGTAATCCAGGATACAATTAGGTTTGGAGGTGTGGGTACTGGTACCTCGTACAGGGACGGAGGTGGTACTGTCTCCGTGAATTGTTGTCAGTATAAGGACATCCCTCTTGTCCTTATATTTGACCAACAACATATTTTCGTTGCATATTCCCCTGCTTTCACCCCTTCTCATTACTTGGGCAATGTGCGTTTTTGGGAGGCCTCTTTGGTTCTTGCGCACAGTACCGCAAGCTGCTGTACCTCTTGAACCAAGGGCCTTAAACAGGGGGATGCTAGTGTAAAAGTTATCCACATAGAGGTGATAACCTTTATCCAGGAAGGGGTGCACTAAATCCCAGACAATTTTCCCACTAACACCTACGAGGGAGGGGGGGCATTCTGGCGGTTGAATTCTTGAATCCTTCCCTTCATAAACCCTAAACCTGTGGGTGTACCCTGAGGTGCTTTCACACAGTTTATACATTTTTATGCCATACCTTGCCCTCTTACTGGGAAGGTACTGGCGGAATTTAACCCTTCCTTTAAAATGTATAAGGGACTCGTCGATACAAATAAATTTTTCAGGGATGTACACCTCTTCAAATTTGGCACTGAAATGATCAATGACTGGCCTGACTTTGAATAGCCGGTCAAAGGTGGGATCATCTCTGGGTGGGCACTGTGCATTATCGGTGTAATGTATAAATTTAAGAATTGTCTCAAATCGAGTCCGGGGCATGGCCATACGGTAAAATGGAGTACTGTACAGAACATCTGTACTCCAATATTGCCTAATTTCTGGCTTTTTTACTATGCCCATATGAAACACCAGACCCCAAAACGTCATCATCTCTACTGCATCTACAGGGGTCCACCTAGCAAATGATGACGTGGGGTTTTGAGCAATAAACTGCTGGGCATATAAATTAGTTTGGTCCACCATTAAATTTATAAAATCATCAGAGAAAAATAATTTGAAAAAGTCAATTTCTCTGAGACCTGTGGAATCAAATTGGATTCCTGGCATGGCCAAAAACTCAGGAACCTGGGGCTCAAAATTGTCTGGTGGTGGGGTCCATACTAGATCAATTATTGGGGGGGGAATCTCAGCTGATCTACGGGGGCGTCTTTGAGGGGGTCCCTCATCACCAGAGGAGGAAGAGGAGCTTAAGACGAATCCTTCAAATTCCCCGCTTGCATCACTGCCTGTGTCAGAGTCAGAGGCAAGCATGGCATATGCCTCCTCCACTGAATACATTCTCCTGGATGACTGGGAGGACATTTGGGAGGACATTTGGGAGGACATTTGGGAGGACATTTGGGATGCCATTTTTATTTTTGTGTTACTGGTAGTGAAATGTTTCAACACGTGTATAGTGTAGGGGGGGGGTACAAACTTTATTTCAATCCGGGGGGTATGTAGTGTGTATGTGGTGCAGAAAAAAAAAAATACTTTATACCAATAAAAAAAAAAAAAATGAAGGGGTTAAAAATAAAAAATTGAAGGGGTTAAAAAAAAAAAAAAAGGTCCTGCGCCAAAAATTGAGCACAGATGTTGGTCAGTAACGTCTGTCACTGAACAGCGCTCAAAGGCAACAGGAATCTGATCAAAAAAAAAAAAAAAAATTGATCAACCCTGTGCCGAAAAAGCTGATCAGTGATGTACGTCACTGATCGGTGCACAGTGGCCACAGGACACCCACAAAATCAGTGTGTGTAAAAAAAAAATTAAAAAAAGACCCCACAGCACTCACAAAAAAAAAAAAAGGTGATCAGTGATGCGACACTGATTACCAGTGAGGGACAGCAGGTGCACAACCTTTGGTGCAACTGACAGTGCAACTGGCAGCAACTGACAGGTATATATATAAAAAAAAAAACCTCTGCGCCCCCAAAAAGTTGCTGATCAGCACAGATATACTGATCAGCACAAAAGGGGGGGTAGCAGACACAAAATATACACTCTCTATCACTCTCTGTCACTATCTCTCTCTATCTCTCTATCTCTCACTATCTCTCACTATCTATCACTCTAGGACACTGCAGCAGCAGCACTGACAGTTATATGTATAAAAAAAAAACTGCACCCCCAAAAAGGGGGGGTAGCAGACACAAAATATACACTCTCTATCACTCTCTGTCACTATCTCTCTCTATCTCTCTATCTCTCACTATCTATCACTATCTATCACTCTATGACACTGCAGCAGCAGCACTGACAGTTATATATATAAAATAAAACCCCTGCACCCCCAAAAAGGGGGGGTAGCAGACACAAATCTCTCTATCTCTCTACCTCTCACTATCTATCACTATCTATCACTATCTATCACTGTATGACACTGCAGCAGCAGCACTGACAGTTATATATATATAGAAAACCCCTGCACCCCCAAAAAGGGGGGGTAGCAGACACAAAATATAGCTCTCTCTGTCACTATCTCTCTATCTCTCTCTATCTCTCTCTATCTCTCTCTCTATCTCTCTATCTCTCTATCACACTGCAGCAGCAGCAGGAAGTCTCAGGAAGTCAGATCCAGGAAGCGTCCAGCACGCTACAAGCAGTGATAAGGTGATCAGGTAAGGTATTTGCAAGGATCAGGTAAGTATTAGCAAGGATCAGGTCGGTATTCACGGCAGGCAGGCACGGTGACCGTTCTGCACGCTATTCCAGACCGGAATGGCGTCTGCAGCGCAGTCACCGTCAGTTTAAATGTCGCGCCTTGGCTGTGATTGGTCCGTGGGTCCCACGGACCAATCACAGCCTTGGGGGCAGGTGGGGTGAGGGTGGGGTGAGGTGTCATCGTCACCGATGACCCCCTCATGCCCCCTGACGCCCGGCGGTGATTGACACCTGTGTTACCGAGCGTCCGATTCGCTGGTAACACAGGAAAACGCTGTGAATGGCTGTTCACACTGAACAGCCAATCACAGCGATCGCCGACGGGGGGGCGACATCGCAGCCCCCCCTGGGCATGCAGGGACATGTCTGCTGTCAGGGACAGCAGACATCGTCCCTCTGTCACTGCGTCTCGAGACGCAGTGACAGTTTAAACTCATGACGTACATTTATGCCATGTGTCGGGAAGTACCTCCCGGCCATGACGTAAATGTACGTCAAATGTCGGGAAGGGGTTAAAGCAGAAAAAACGGAACTTTTAGAATTTTCATTTTTTGACCAAAACGACAGCCCCGGGGGTTATAAACATGTTGATATGGTTGTGATTTTTTTTCTGACTGCGGTTTCAAAACCATGCACCAGAATCCACTTCTTTCAACTCAGTAATACATTTTGGATGTGTACCTAGAGTTTAAAGCAGAAAAAACGGAACTTTTAGAATTTTCATTTTTTGACCAAAACGACAGCCCCGGGGGTTATAAACATGTTGATATGGTTGTGATTTTTTTCTGACTGCGGTTTCAAAACCATGCACCAGAATCCACTTCTTTCAACTCAGTAATACATTTTGGATGTGTACCTAGAGTTTAAAGCAGAAAAAACTGAACTTTTAGAATTTTCATTTTTTGACCAAAACGACAGCCCCGGGGGTTATAAACATGTTGATATGGTTGTGATTTTTTTTCTGACTGCGGTTTCAAAACCATGCACCAGAATCCACTTTTTTCAACTCAGTAATACATTTTGGATGTGTACCTAGAGTTTAAAGCAGAAAAAACTGAACTTTTAGAATTTTCATTTTTTGACCAAAACGACAGCCCCGGGGGTTATAAACATGTTGATATGGTTGTGATTTTTTTTCTGACTGCGGTTTCAAAACCATGCACCAGAATCCACTTCTTTCAACTCAGTAATACATTTTGGATGTGTACCTAGAGTTTAAAGCAGAAAAAACATAACTTTTAGAATTTTCATTTTTTGACCAAAACGACAGCCCCGGGGGTTATAAACATGTTGATATGGTTGTGATTTTTTTTCTGACTGCGGTTTCAAAACCATGCACCAGAATCCACTTCTTTCAACTCAGTAATACATTTTGGATGTGTACCTAGAGTTTAAAGCAGAAAAAACTGAACTTTTAGAATTTTCATTTTCTGACCAAAACGACAGCCCCGGGGTTTATAAACATGTTGATATGGTTGTGATTTTTTTTCTGACTGCGGTTTCAAAACCATGCACCAGAATCCACTTCTTTCAACTCAGTAATACATTTTGGATGTGTACCTAGAGTTTAAAGCAGAAAAAACTGAACTTTTAGAATTTTCATTTTTTGACCAAAACGACAGCCCCGGGGGTTATAAACATGTTGATATGGTTGTGATTTTTTTTCTGACTGCGGTTTCAAAACCATGCACCAGAATCCACTTCTTTCAACTCAGTAATACATTTTGGATGTGTACCTAGAGTTTAAAGCAGAAAAACATGAACTTTTAGAATTTTCATTTTTTGACCAAAACGACAGCCCCGGGGGTTATAAACATGTTGATATGGTTGTGATTTTTTTTCTGACTGCGGTTTCAAAACCATGCACCAGAATCCACTTCTTTCAACTCAGTAATACATTTTGGATGTGTACCTAGAGTTTAAAGCAGAAAAACATGAACTTTTAGAATTTTCATTTTTTGACCAAAACGACAGCCCCGGGGGTTATAAACATGTTGATATGGATGTGATTTTTTTCTGACTGCAGTTTCAAAACCATGCACCAGAATCCACTTCTTTCAACTCAGTAATACATTTTGGATGTGTACCTAGAGTTTAAAGCAGAAAAAACGGAACTTTTAGAATTTTCATTTTTTGACCAAAACGACAGCCCCGGGGCTTATTAACATGTTGATATGGTTGTGATTTTTTTTCTGACTGCGGTTTCAAAACCATGCACCAGAATCCACTTCTTTCAACTCAGTAATACATTTTGGATGTGTACCTAGAGTTTAAAGCAGAAAAAACGTAACTTTTAGAATTTTCATTTTTTGACCAAAACGACAGCCCCGGGGGTTATTAACATGTTGATATGGTTGTGATTTTTTTTCTGACTGCGGTTTCAAAACCATGCACCAGAATCCACTTCTTTCAACTCAGTAATACATTTTGGATGTGTACCTAGAGTTTAAAGCAGAAAAAACTGAACTTTTAGAATTTTCATTTTTTGACCAAAACGACAGCCCCGGGGGTTATAAACATGTTGATATGGTTGTGATTTTTTTCTGACTGCGGTTTCAAAACCATGCACCAGAATCCACTTCTTTCAACTCAGTAATACATTTTGGATGTGTACCTAGAGTTTAAAACAGAAAAACAGGAACTTTTAGAATTTTAATTTTTTGACCAAAACGACAGCCCCGGGGGTTATAAACATGTTGATATGGTTGTGATTTTTTTTCTGACTGCGGTTTCAAAACCATGCACCAGAATCCACTTCTTTCAACTCAGTAATACATTTTGGATGTGTACCTAGAGTTTAAAGCAGAAAAAACTGAACTTTTAGAATTTTCATTTTTTGACCAAAACGACAGCCCCGGGGGTTATAAACATGTTGATATGGTTGTGATTTTTTTTCTGACTGCGGTTTCAAAACCATGCACCAGAATCAACTTCTTTCAACTCAGTAATACATTTTGGATGTGTACCTAGAGTTTAAAGCAGAAAAAACGGAACTTTTAGAATTTTCATTTTTTGACCAAAACGACAGCCCCGGGGGTTATAAACATGTTGATATGGTTGTGATTTTTTTTCTGACTGCGGTTTCAAAACCATGCACCAGAATCCACTTCTTTCAACTCAGTAATACATTTTGGATGTGTACCTAGAGTTTAAAGCAGAAAAAACTGAACTTTTAGAATTTTCATTTTCTGACCAAAACGACAGCCCCGGGGGTTATAAACATGTTGATATGGTTGTGATTTTTTTTCTGACTGCGGTTTCAAAACCATGCACCAGAATCCACTTCTTTCAACTCAGTAATACATTTTGGATGTGTACCTAGAGTTTAAAGCAGAAAAAACTGAACTTATAGAATTTTCATTTTTTGACCAAAACGACAGCCCCGGGGGTTATAAACATGTTGATATGGTTGTGATTTTTTTTCTGACTGCGGTTTCAAAACCATGCACCAGAATCCACTTCTTTCAACTCAGTAATACATTTTGGATGTGTACCTAGAGTTTAAAGCAGAAAAACATGAACTTTTAGAATTTTCATTTTTTGACCAAAACGACAGCCCCGGGGGTTATAAACATGTTGATATGGATGTGATTTTTTTCTGACTGCGGTTTCAAAACCATGCACCAGAATCCACTTCTTTCAACTCAGTAATACATTTTGGATGTGTACCTAGAGTTTAAAGCAGAAAAAACGGAACTTTTAGAATTTTCATTTTTTGATCAAAACGACAGCCCCGGGGGTTATTAACATGTTGATATGGTTGTGATTTTTTTTCTGACTGCGGTTTCAAAACCATGCACCAGAATCCACTTCTTTCAACTCAGTAATACATTTTGGATGTGTACCTAGAGTTTAAAGCAGAAAAAACGTAACTTTTAGAATTTTCATTTTTTGACCAAAACGACAGCCCCGGGGGTTATTAACATGTTGATATGGTTGTGATTTTTTTTCTGACTGCGGTTTCAAAACCATGCACCAGAATCCACTTCTTTCAACTCAGTAATACATTTTGGATGTGTACCTAGAGTTTAAAGCAGAAAAAACTGAACTTTTAGAATTTTCATTTTTTGACCAAAACGACAGCCCCGGGGGTTATAAACATGTTGATATGGTTGTGATTTTTTTTCTGACTGCGGTTTCAAAACCATGCACCAGAATCCACTTCTTTCAACTCAGTAATACATTTTGGATGTGTACCTAGAGTTTAAAGCAGAAAAACATGAACTTTTAGAATTTTCATTTTTTGACCAAAACGACAGCCCCGGGGGTTATAAACATGTTGATATGGATGTGATTTTTTTCTGACTGCGGTTTCAAAACCATGCACCAGAATCCACTTCTTTCAACTCAGTAATACATTTTGGATGTGTACCTAGAGTTTAAAGCAGAAAAAACTGAACTTTTAGAATTTTCATTTTTTGACCAAAACGACAGCCCCGGGGGTTATTAACATGTTGATATGGTTGTGATTTTTTTTCTGACTGCGGTTTCAAAACCATGCACCAGAATCCACTTCTTTCAACTCAGTAATACATTTTGGATGTGTACCTAGAGTTTAAAGCAGAAAAAACGTAACTTTTAGAATTTTCATTTTTTGACCAAAACGACAGCCCCGGGGGTTATTAACATGTTGATATGGTTGTGATTTTTTTTCTGACTGCGGTTTCAAAACCATGCACCAGAATCCACTTCTTTCAACTCAGTAATACATTTTGGATGTGTACCTAGAGTTTAAAGCAGAGAAACATGAACTTTTAGAATTTTCATTTTTCGACCAAAACGACAGCCCCGGGGGTTATAAACATGGTGATATGGATGTGATTTTTTTTCTGACTGCGGTTTCAAAACCATGCACCAGAATCCACTTCTTTCAACTCAGTAATACATTTTGGATGTGTACCTAGAGTTTAAAGCAGAAAAAACTGAACTTTTAGAATTTTCATTTTTTGACCAAAACGACAGCCCCGGGGGTTATAAACATGTTGATATGGTTGTGATTTTTTTTTCTGACTGCGGTTTCAAAACCATGCACCAGAATCCACTTCTTTCAACTCAGTAATACCTTTTGGTTGTGTACCTAGAGTTTAAAGCAGAAAAAACTGAACTTTTAGAATTTTCATTTTTTGACCAAAACGACAGCCCCGGGGGTTATAAACATGTTGATATGGTTGTGATTTTTTTTCTGACTGCGGTTTCAAAACCATGCACCAGAATCCACTTCTTTCAACTCAGTAATACATTTTGGATGTGTACCTAGAGTTTAAAGCAGAAAAAACTGAACTTTTAGAATTTTCATTTTCTGACCAAAACGACAGCCCCGGGGGTTATAAACATGTTGATATGGTTGTGATTTTTTTTCTGACTGCGGTTTCAAAACCATGCACCAGAATCCACTTCTTTCAACTCAGTAATACATTTTGGATGTGTACCTAGAGTTTAAAGCAGAAAAAACTGAACTTTTAGAATTTTCATTTTTTGACCAAAACGACAGCCCCGGGGGTTATAAACATGTTGATATGGTTGTGATTTTTTTTCTGACTGCGGTTTCAAAACCATGCACCAGAATCCACTTCTTTCAACTCAGTAATACATTTTGGATGTGTACCTAGAGTTTAAAGCAGAAAAAACGGAACTTTTAGAATTTTCATTTTTTGACCAAAACGACAGCCCCGGGGGTTATAAACATGTTGATATGGTTGTGATTTTTTTTCTGACTGCGGTTTCAAAACCATGCACCAGAATACACTTCTTTCAACTCAGTAATACATTTTGGATGTGTACCTAGAGTTTAAAGCAGAAAAAACGGAACTTTTAGAATTTTCATTTTTTGACCAAAACGACAGCCCCGGGGGTTATAAACATGTTGATATGGATGTGATTTTTTTTCTGACTGCGGTTTCAAAACCATGCACCAGAATCCACTTCTTTCAACTCAGTAATACATTTTGGATGTGTACCTAGAGTTTAAAGCAGAAAAAACGGAACTTTTAGAATTTTCATTTTTTGACCAAAACGACAGCCCCGGGGGTTATAAACATGTTGATATGGTTGTGATTTTTTTTCTGACTGCGGTTTCAAAACCATGCACCAGAATCCACTTCTTTCAACTCAGTAATACATTTTGGATGTGTACCTAGAGTTTAAAGCAGAAAAAACGGAACTTTTAGAATTTTCATTTTTTGACCAAAACGACAGCCCCGGGGGTTATAAACATGTTAATATGGTTGTAATTTTTTTTCTGACTGCGGTTTCAAAACCATGCACCAGAATCCACTTCTTTCAACTCAGTAATACATTTTGGATGTGTACCTAGAGTTTAAAGAAGAAAAAACGGAACTTTTAGAATTTTCATTTTTTGACCAAAACGACAGCCGCGGGGGTTATAAACATGTTGATATGGTTGTGATTTTTTTTCTGACTGCGGTTTCAAAACCATGCACCAGAATCCACTTCTTTCAACTCAGTAATACATTTTGGATGTGTACCTAGAGTTTAAAGCAGAAAAAAATGAACTTTTAGAATTTTCATTTTTTGACCAAAACGACAGCCCCGGGGGTTATTAACATGTTGATATGGTTGTGATTTTTTTTCTGACTGCGGTTTCAAAACCATGCACCAGAATCCACTTCTTTCAACTCAGTAATACATTTTGGATGTGTACCTAGAGTTTAAAGCAGAAAAAACTGAACTTTTAGAATTTTCATTTTTTGACCAAAACGACAGCCCCGGGGGTTATAAACATGTTGATATGGTTGTGATTTTTTTTCTGACTGCGGTTTCAAAACCATGCACCAGAATCCACTTCTTTCAACTCAGTAATACATTTTGGATGTGTACCTAGAGTTTAAAGCAGAAAAAACGGAACTTTTAGAATTTTCATTTTTTGACCAAAACGACAGCCCCGGGGGTTATAAACATGTTGATATGGATGTGATTTTTTTTCTGACTGCGGTTTCAAAACCATGCACCAGAATCCACTTCTTTCAACTCAGTAATACATTTTGGATGTGTACCTAGAGTTTAAAGAAGAAAAAACGGAACTTTTAGAATTTTCATTTTTTGACCAAAACGACAGCCGCGGGGGTTATAAACATGTTGATATGGTTGTGATTTTTTTTCTGACTGCGGTTTCAAAACCATGCACCAGAATCCACTTCTTTCAACTCAGTAATACATTTTGGATGTGTACCTAGAGTTTAAAGCAGAAAAAACTGAACTTTTAGAATTTTCATTTTTTGACCAAAACGACAGCCCCGGGGGTTATTAACATGTTGATATGGTTGTGATTTTTTTTCTGACTGCGGTTTCAAAACCATGCACCAGAATCCACTTCTTTCAACTCAGTAATACATTTTGGATGTGTACCTAGAGTTTAAAGCAGAAAAAACTGAACTTTTAGAATTTTCATTTTTTGACCAAAACGACAGCCCCGGGGGTTATAAACATGTTGATATGGTTGTGATTTTTTTCTGACTGCGGTTTCAAAACCATGCACCAGAATCCACTTCTTTCAACTCAGTAATACATTTTGGATGTGTACCTAGAGTTTAAAGCAGAAAAAACGGAACTTTTAGAATTTTCATTTTTTGACCAAAACGACAGCCCCGGGGGTTATAAACATGTTGATATGGTTGTGATTTTTTTCTGACTGCGGTTTCAAAACCATGCACCAGAATCCACTTCTTTCAACTCAGTAATACATTTTGGATGTGTACCTAGAGTTTAAAGCAGAAAAAACGGAACTTTTAGAATTTTCATTTTTTGACCAAAACGACAGCCCCGGGGGTTATAAACATGTTGATATGGTTGTGATTTTTTTCTGACTGCGGTTTCAAAACCATGCACCAGAATCCACTTCTTTCAACTCAGTAATACATTTTGGATGTGTACCTAGAGTTTAAAGCAGAAAAAACGGAACTTTTAGAATTTTCATTTTTTGACCAAAACGACAGCCCCGGGGGTTATAAACATGTTGATATGGTTGTGATTTTTTTCTGACTGCGGTTTCAAAACCATGCACCAGAATCCACTTCTTTCAACTCAGTAATACATTTTGGATGTGTACCTAGAGTTTAAAGCAGAAAAAACTGAACTTTTAGAATTTTCATTTTTTGACCAAAACGACAGCCCCGGGGGTTATAAACATGTTGATATGGTTGTGATTTTTTTTCTGACTGCGGTTTCAAAACCATGCACCAGAATCCACTTCTTTCAACTCAGTAATACATTTTGGATGTGTACCTAGAGTTTAAAGCAGAAAAAACGGAACTTTTAGAATTTTCATTTTTTGACCAAAACGACAGCCCCGGGGGTTATAAACATGTTGATATGGTTGTGATTTTTTTTCTGACTGCGGTTTCAAAACCATGCACCAGAATCCACTTTTTTCAACTCAGTAATACATTTTGGATGTGTACCTAGAGTTTAAAGCAGAAAAAACTGAACTTTTAGAATTTTCATTTTTTGACCAAAACGACAGCCCCGGGGGTTATAAACATGTTGATATGGTTGTGATTTTTTTTCTGACTGCGGTTTCAAAACCATGCACCAGAATCCACTTCTTTCAACTCAGTAATACATTTTGGATGTGTACCTAGAGTTTAAAGCAGAAAAAACGGAACTTTTAGAATTTTCATTTTTTGACCAAAACGACAGCCCCGGGGGTTATAAACATGTTGATATGGTTGTGATTTTTTTTCTGACTGCGGTTTCAAAACCATGCACCAGAATCCACTTCTTTCAACTCAGTAATACATTTTGGATGTGTACCTAGAGTTTAAAGCAGAAAAAACTGAACTTTTAGAATTTTCATTTTCTGACCAAAACGACAGCCCCGGGGTTTATAAACATGTTGATATGGTTGTGATTTTTTTTCTGACTGCGGTTTCAAAACCATGCACCAGAATCCACTTCTTTCAACTCAGTAATACATTTTGGATGTGTACCTAGAGTTTAAAGCAGAAAAAACTGAACTTTTAGAATTTTCATTTTTTGACCAAAACGACAGCCCCGGGGGTTATAAACATGTTGATATGGTTGTGATTTTTTTTCTGACTGCGGTTTCAAAACCATGCACCAGAATCCACTTCTTTCAACTCAGTAATACATTTTGGATGTGTACCTAGAGTTTAAAGCAGAAAAACATGAACTTTTAGAATTTTCATTTTTTGACCAAAACGACAGCCCCGGGGGTTATAAACATGTTGATATGGTTGTGATTTTTTTTCTGACTGCGGTTTCAAAACCATGCACCAGAATCCACTTCTTTCAACTCAGTAATACATTTTGGATGTGTACCTAGAGTTTAAAGCAGAAAAAACTGAACTTTTAGAATTTTCATTTTTTGACCAAAACGACAGCCCCGGGGGTTATAAACATGTTGATATGGTTGTGATTTTTTTTCTGACTGCGGTTTCAAAACCATGCACCAGAATCCACTTCTTTCAACTCAGTAATACATTTTGGATGTGTACCTAGAGTTTAAAGCAGAAAAAACGGAACTTTTAGAATTTTCATTTTTTGACCAAAACGACAGCCGCGGGGGTTATAAACATGTTGATATGGTTGTGATTTTTTTTCTGACTGCGGTTTCAAAACCATGCACCAGAATCCACTTCTTTCAACTCAGTAATACATTTTGGATGTGTACCTAGAGTTTAAAGCAGAAAAAACTGAACTTTTAGAATTTTCATTTTTTGACCAAAACGACAGCCCCGGGGGTTATTAACATGTTGATATGGTTGTGATTTTTTTTCTGACTGCGGTTTCAAAACCATGCACCAGAATCCACTTCTTTCAACTCAGTAATACATTTTGGATGTGTACCTAGAGTTTAAAGCAGAAAAAACTGAACTTTTAGAATTTTCATTTTTTGACCAAAACGACAGCCCCGGGGGTTATAAACATGTTGATATGGTTGTGATTTTTTTCTGACTGCGGTTTCAAAACCATGCACCAGAATCCACTTCTTTCAACTCAGTAATACATTTTGGATGTGTACCTAGAGTTTAAAGCAGAAAAAACGGAACTTTTAGAATTTTCATTTTTTGACCAAAACGACAGCCCCGGGGGTTATAAACATGTTGATATGGTTGTGATTTTTTTCTGACTGCGGTTTCAAAACCATGCACCAGAATCCACTTCTTTCAACTCAGTAATACATTTTGGATGTGTACCTAGAGTTTAAAGCAGAAAAAACGGAACTTTTAGAATTTTCATTTTTTGACCAAAACGACAGCCCCGGGGGTTATAAACATGTTGATATGGTTGTGATTTTTTTCTGACTGCGGTTTCAAAACCATGCACCAGAATCCACTTCTTTCAACTCAGTAATACATTTTGGATGTGTACCTAGAGTTTAAAGCAGAAAAAACTGAACTTTTAGAATTTTCATTTTTTGACCAAAACGACAGCCCCGGGGGTTATAAACATGTTGATATGGTTGTGATTTTTTTTCTGACTGCGGTTTCAAAACCATGCACCAGAATCCACTTTTTTCAACTCAGTAATACATTTTGGATGTGTACCTAGAGTTTAAAGCAGAAAAAACTGAACTTTTAGAATTTTCATTTTTTGACCAAAACGACAGCCCCGGGGGTTATAAACATGTTGATATGGTTGTGATTTTTTTTCTGACTGCGGTTTCAAAACCATGCACCAGAATCCACTTCTTTCAACTCAGTAATACATTTTGGATGTGTACCTAGAGTTTAAAGCAGAAAAAACGGAACTTTTAGAATTTTCATTTTTTGACCAAAACGACAGCCCCGGGGGTTATAAACATGTTGATATGGTTGTGATTTTTTTTCTGACTGCGGTTTCAAAACCATGCACCAGAATCCACTTCTTTCAACTCAGTAATACATTTTGGATGTGTACCTAGAGTTTAAAGCAGAAAAAACTGAACTTTTAGAATTTTCATTTTCTGACCAAAACGACAGCCCCGGGGTTTATAAACATGTTGATATGGTTGTGATTTTTTTTCTGACTGCGGTTTCAAAACCATGCACCAGAATCCACTTCTTTCAACTCAGTAATACATTTTGGATGTGTACCTAGAGTTTAAAGCAGAAAAAACTGAACTTTTAGAATTTTCATTTTTTGACCAAAACGACAGCCCCGGGGGTTATAAACATGTTGATATGGTTGTGATTTTTTTTCTGACTGCGGTTTCAAAACCATGCACCAGAATCCACTTCTTTCAACTCAGTAATACATTTTGGATGTGTACCTAGAGTTTAAAGCAGAAAAACATGAACTTTTAGAATTTTCATTTTTTGACCAAAACGACAGCCCCGGGGGTTATAAACATGTTGATATGGTTGTGATTTTTTTTCTGACTGCGGTTTCAAAACCATGCACCAGAATCCACTTCTTTCAACTCAGTAATACATTTTGGATGTGTACCTAGAGTTTAAAGCAGAAAAAACTGAACTTTTAGAATTTTCATTTTTTGACCAAAACGACAGCCCCGGGGGTTATAAACATGTTGATATGGTTGTGATTTTTTTTCTGACTGCGGTTTCAAAACCATGCACCAGAATCCACTTCTTTCAACTCAGTAATACATTTTGGATGTGTACCTAGAGTTTAAAGCAGAAAAAACGGAACTTTTAGAATTTTCATTTTTTGACCAAAACGACAGCCCCGGGGGTTATAAACATGTTGATATGGTTGTGATTTTTTTTCTGACTGCGGTTTCAAAACCATGCACCAGAATCCACTTCTTTCAACTCAGTAATACATTTTGGATGTGTACCTAGAGTTTAAAGCAGAAAAAACGTAACTTTTAGAATTTTCATTTTTTGACCAAAACGACAGCCCCGGGGGTTATAAACATGTTGATATGGATGTGATTTTTTTCTGACTGCGGTTTCAAAACCATGCACCAGAATCCACTTCTTTCAACTCAGTAATACATTTTGGATGTGTACCTAGAGTTTAAAGCAGAAAAAACAGAACTTTTAGAATTTTCATTTTTTTAACCAAAACGACAGCCCCGGGGGTTATAAACATGTTGATATGGTTGTGATTTTTTTTCTGACTGCGGTTTCAAAACCATGCACCAGAATCCACTTCTTTCAACTCAGTAATACATTTTGGATGTGTACCTAGAGTTTAAAGCAGAAAAACATGAACTTTTAGAATTTTAATTTTTTGACCAAAACGACAGCCCCGGGGGTTATTAACATGTTGATATGGTTGTGATTTTTTTTCTGACTGCGGTTTCAAAACCATGCACCAGAATCCACTTCTTTCAACTCAGTAATACATTTTGGATGTGTACCTGGAGTTTAAAGCAGAAAAAATGGAACTTTTAGAATTTTCATTTTTTGACCAAAACGACAGCCCCGGGGGTTATAAACATGTTGATATGGTTGTGATTTTTTTTCTGACTGCGGTTTCAAAACCATGCACCAGAATCCACTTCTTTCAACTCAGTAATACATTTTGGATGTGTACCTAGAGTTTAAAGCAGAAAAAACTGAACTTTTAGAATTTTCATTTTCTGACCAAAACGACAGCCCCGGGGGTTATAAACATGTTGATATGGTTGTGATTTTTTTTCTGACTGCGGTTTCAAAACCATGCACCAGAATCCACTTCTTTCAACTCAGTAATACATTTTGGATGTGTACCTAGAGTTTAAAGCAGAAAAAACTGAACTTTTAGAATTTTCATTTTTTTGACCAAAACGACAGCCCCGGGGGTTATAAACATGTTGATATGGTTGTGATTTTTTTTCTGACTGCGGTTTCAAAACCATGCACCAGAATCCACTTCTTTCAACTCAGTAATACATTTTGGATGTGTACCTAGAGTTTAAAGCAGAAAAACATGAACTTTTAGAATTTTCATTTTTTGACCAAAACGACAGCCCCGGGGGTTATAAACATGTTGATATGGATGTGATTTTTTTCTGACTGCGGTTTCAAAACCATGCACCAGAATCCACTTCTTTCAACTCAGTAATACATTTTGGATGTGTACCTAGAGTTTAAAGCAGAAAAAACGGAACTTTTAGAATTTTAATTTTTTGATCAAAACGACAGCCCCGGGGGTTATTAACATGTTGATATGGTTGTGATTTTTTTTCTGACTGCGGTTTCAAAACCATGCACCAGAATCCACTTCTTTCAACTCAGTAATACATTTTGGATGTGTACCTAGAGTTTAAAGCAGAAAAAACGTAACTTTTAGAATTTTCATTTTTTGACCAAAACGAAAGCCCCGGGGGTTATTAACATGTTGATATGGTTGTGATTTTTTTTCTGACTGCGGTTTGAAAACCATGCACCAGAATCCACTACTTTCAAATCAGTAATACATTTTGGATGTGTACCTAGAGTTTAAAGCAGAAAAAACTGAACTTTTAGAATTTTCATTTTTTGACCAAAACGACAGCCCCGGGGGTTATAAACATGTTGATATGGTTGTGATTTTTTTTCTGACTGCGGTTTCAAAACCATGCACCAGAATCCACTTCTTTCAACTCAGTAATACATTTTGGATGTGTACCTAGAGTTTAAAGCAGAAAAACATGAACTTTTAGAATTTTCATTTTTTGACCAAAACGACAGCCCCGGGGGTTATAAACATGTTGATATGGATGTGATTTTTTTCTGACTGCGGTTTCAAAACCATGCACCAGAATCCACTTCTTTCAACTCAGTAATACATTTTGGATGTGTACCTAGAGTTTAAAGCAGAAAAAACGGAACTTTTAGAATTTTCATTTTTTGACCAAAACGACAGCCCCGGGGGTTATTAACATGTTGATATGGTTGTGATTTTTTTTCTGACTGCGGTTTCAAAACCATGCACCAGAATCCACTTCTTTCAACTCAGTAATACATTTTGGATGTGTACCTAGAGTTTAAAGCAGAAAAAACGTAACTTTTAGAATTTTCATTTTTTGACCAAAACGACAGCCCCGGGGGTTATTAACATGTTGATATGGTTGTGATTTTTTTTCTGACTGCGGTTTCAAAACCATGCACCAGAATCCACTTCTTTCAACTCAGTAATACATTTTGGATGTGTACCTAGAGTTTAAAGCAGAGAAACATGAACTTTTAGAATTTTCATTTTTCGACCAAAACGACAGCCCCGGGGGTTATAAACATGGTGATATGGATGTGATTTTTTTTTCTGACTGCGGTTTCAAAACCATGCACCAGAATCCACTTCTTTCAACTCAGTAATACATTTTGGATGTGTACCTAGAGTTTAAAGCAGAAAAAACGGAACTTTTAGAATTTTCATTTTTTGACCAAAACGACAGCCCCGGGGGTTATAAACATGTTGATATGGATGTGATTTTTTTTCTGACTGCGGTTTCAAAACCATGCACCAGAATCCACTTCTTTCAACTCAGTAATACATTTTGGATGTGTACCTAGAGTTTAAAGCAGAAAAAATGGAACTTTTAGAATTTTCATTTTTTGATCAAAACGACAGCCCCGGGGGTTATTAACATGTTGATATGGTTGTGATTTTTTTTCTGACTGCGGTTTCAAAACCATGCACCAGAATCCACTTCTTTCAACTCAGTAATACATTTTGGATGTGTACCTAGAGTTTAAAGCAGAAAAAACGTAACTTTTAGAATTTTCATTTTTTGACCAAAACGACAGCCCCGGGGGTTATTAACATGTTGATATGGTTGTGATTTTTTTTCTGACTGCGGTTTCAAAACCATGCACCAGAATCCACTTCTTTCAACTCAGTAATACATTTTGGATGTGTACCTAGAGTTTAAAGCAGAAAAAACTGAACTTTTAGAATTTTCATTTTTTGACCAAAACGACAGCCCCGGGGGTTATAAACATGTTGATATGGTTGTGATTTTTTTTCTGACTGCGGTTTCAAAACCATGCACCAGAATCCACTTCTTTCAACTCAGTAATACATTTTGGATGTGTACCTAGAGTTTAAAGCAGAAAAACATGAACTTTTAGAATTTTCATTTTTTGACCAAAACGACAGCCCCGGGGGTTATAAACATGTTGATATGGATGTGATTTTTTTCTGACTGCGGTTTCAAAACCATGCACCAGAATCCACTTCTTTCAACTCAGTAATACATTTTGGATGTGTACCTAGAGTTTAAAGCAGAAAAAACGGAACTTTTAGAATTTTCATTTTTTGACCAAAACGACAGCCCCGGGGGTTATAAACATGTTGATATGGTTGTGATTTTTTTTTCTGACTGCGGTTTCAAAACCATGCACCAGAATCCACTTCTTTCAACTCAGTAATACCTTTTGGTTGTGTACCTAGAGTTTAAAGCAGAAAAAACGGAACTTTTAGAATTTTCATTTTTTGACCAAAACGACAGCCCCGGGGGTTATAAACATGTTGATATGGTTGTGATTTTTTTTCTGACTGCGGTTTCAAAACCATGCACCAGAATCCACTTCTTTCAACTCAGTAATACATTTTGGATGTGTACCTAGAGTTTAAAGCAGAAAAAACTGAACTTTTAGAATTTTCATTTTCTGACCAAAACAACAGCCCCGGGGGTTATAAACATGTTGATATGGTTGTGATTTTTTTTCTGACTGCGGTTTCAAAACCATGCACCAGAATCCACTTCTTTCAACTCAGTAATACATTTTGGATGTGTACCTAGAGTTTAAAGCAGAAAAAACTGAACTTTTAGAATTTTCATTTTTTGACCAAAACGACAGCCCCGGGGGTTATAAACATGTTGATATGGTTGTGATTTTTTTTCTGACTGCGGTTTCAAAACCATGCACCAGAATCCACTTCTTTCAACTCAGTAATACATTTTGGATGTGTACCTAGAGTTTAAAGCAGAAAAACATGAACTTTTAGAATTTTCATTTTTTGACCAAAACGACAGCCCCGGGGGTTATAAACATGTTGATATGGATGTGATTTTTTTCTGACTGCGGTTTCAAAACCATGCACCAGAATCCACTTCTTTCAACTCAGTAATACATTTTGGATGTGTACCTAGAGTTTAAAGCAGAAAAAACGGAACTTTTAGAATTTTCATTTTTTGATCAAAACGACAGCCCCGGGGGTTATTAACATGTTGATATGGTTGTGATTTTTTTTCTGACTGCGGTTTCAAAACCATGCACCAGAATCCACTTCTTTCAACTCAGTAATACATTTTGGATGTGTACCTAGAGTTTAAAGCAGAAAAAACGTAACTTTTAGAATTTTCATTTTTTGACCAAAACGACAGCCCCGGGGGTTATTAACATGTTGATATGGTTGTGATTTTTTTTCTGACTGCGGTTTCAAAACCATGCACCAGAATCCACTTCTTTCAACTCAGTAATACATTTTGGATGTGTACCTAGAGTTTAAAGCAGAAAAAACTGAACTTTTAGAATTTTCATTTTTTGACCAAAACGACAGCCCCGGGGGTTATAAACATGTTGATATGGTTGTGATTTTTTTTCTGACTGCGGTTTCAAAACCATGCACCAGAATCCACTTCTTTCAACTCAGTAATACATTTTGGATGTGTACCTAGAGTTTAAAGCAGAAAAACATGAACTTTTAGAATTTTCATTTTTTGACCAAAACGACAGCCCCGGGGGTTATAAACATGTTGATATGGATGTGATTTTTTTCTGACTGCGGTTTCAAAACCATGCACCAGAATCCACTTCTTTCAACTCAGTAATACATTTTGGATGTGTACCTAGAGTTTAAAGCAGAAAAAACGGAACTTTTAGAATTTTCATTTTTTGACCAAAACGACAGCCCCGGAGGTTATTAACATGTTGATATGGTTGTGATTTTTTTTCTGACTGCGGTTTCAAAACCATGCACCAGAATCCACTTCTTTCAACTCAGTAATACATTTTGGATGTGTACCTAGAGTTTAAAGCAGAAAAAACGTAACTTTTAGAATTTTCATTTTTTGACCAAAACGACAGCCCCGGGGGTTATTAACATGTTGATATGGTTGTGATTTTTTTTCTGACTGCGGTTTCAAAACCATGCACCAGAATCCACTTCTTTCAACTCAGTAATACATTTTGGATGTGTACCTAGAGTTTAAAGCAGAGAAACATGAACTTTTAGAATTTTCATTTTTCGACCAAAACGACAGCCCCGGGGGTTATAAACATGGTGATATGGATGTGATTTTTTTTCTGACTGCGGTTTCAAAACCATGCACCAGAATCCACTTCTTTCAACTCAGTAATACATTTTGGATGTGTACCTAGAGTTTAAAGCAGAAAAAACGGAACTTTTAGAATTTTCATTTTTTGACCAAAACGACAGCCCCGGCGGTTATAAACATGTTGATATGGTTGTGATTTTTTTTTCTGACTGCGGTTTCAAAACCATGCACCAGAATCCACTTCTTTCAACTCAGTAATACCTTTTGGTTGTGTACCTAGAGTTTAAAGCAGAAAAAACGGAACTTTTAGAATTTTCATTTTTTGACCAAAACGACAGCCCCGGGGGTTATAAACATGTTGATATGGTTGTGATTTTTTTTCTGACTGCGGTTTCAAAACCATGCACCAGAATCCACTTCTTTCAACTCAGTAATACATTTTGGATGTGTACCTAGAGTTTAAAGCAGAAAAAATGGAACGTTTAGAATTTTCATTTTTTGACCAAAACGACAGCCCCGGGGGTTATAAACATGTTGATATGGTTGTGATTTTTTTTCTGACTGCGGTTTCAAAACCATGCACCAGAATCCACTTCTTTCAACTCAGTAATACATTTTGGATGTGTACCTAGAGTTTAAAGCAGAAAAACATGAACTTTTAGAATTTTCATTTTTCGACCAAAATGACAGCCCCGGGGGTTATAAACATGTTGATATGGTTGTGATTTTTTTTCTGACTGCGGTTTCAAAACCATGCACCAGAATCCACTTCTTTCAACTCAGTAATACATTTTGGATGTGTACCTAGAGTTTAAAGCAGAAAAAACGGAACTTTTAGAATTTTCATTTTTTGACCAAAACGACAGCCCCGGGGGTTATAAACATGTTGATATGGTTGTGATTTTTTTCTGACTGCGGTTTCAAAACCATGCACCAGAATCCACTTCTTTCAACTCAGTAATACATTTTGGATGTGTACCTAGAGTTTAAAGCAGAAAAACATGAACTTTTAGAATTTTCATTTTTTGACCAAAACGACAGCCCCGGGGGTTATAAACATGTTGATATGGATGTGATTTTTTTTCTGACTGCGGTTTCAAAACCATGCACCAGAATCCACTTCTTTCAACTCAGTAATACATTTTGGATGTGTACCTAGAGTTTAAAGCAGAAAAAACGGAACTTTTAGAATTTTCATTTTTTGACCAAAACGACAGCCCCGGGGGTTATTAACATGTTGATATGGTTGTGATTTTTTTTCTGACTGCGGTTTCAAAACCATGCACCAGAATCCACTTCTTTCAACTCAGTAATACATTTTGGATGTGTACCTAGAGTATAAAGCAGAGAAACATGAACTTTTAGAATTTTCATTTTTCGACCAAAACGACAGCCCCGGGGGTTATAAACATGTTGATATGGATGTGATTTTTTTTCTCACTGCGGTTTCAAAACCATGCACCAGAATCCACTTCTTTCAACTCAGTAATACATTTTGGATGTGTACCTAGAGTTTAAAGCAGAAAAAACGGAACTTTTAGAATTTTCATTTTTTGACCAAAACGACAGCCCCGGGGGTTATAAACATGTTGATATGGTTGTGATTTTTTTTTCTGACTGCGGTTTCAAAACCATGCACCAGAATCCACTTCTTTCAACTCAGTAATACCTTTTGGTTGTGTACCTAGAGTTTAAAGCAGAAAAAACGGAACTTTTAGAATTTTCATTTTTTGACCAAAACGACAGCCCCGGGGGTTATAAACATGTTGATATGGTTGTGATTTTTTTTCTGACTGCGGTTTCAAAACCATGCACCAGAATCCACTTCTTTCAACTCAGTAATACATTTTGGATGTGTACCTAGAGTTTAAAGCAGAAAAACTGAACTTTTAGAATTTTCATTTTTTGACCAAAACGACAGCCCCGGGGGTTATTAACATGTTGATATGGTTGTGATTTTTTTTCTGACTGCGGTTTCAAAACCATGCACCAGAATCCACTTCTTTCAACTCAGTAATACATTTTGGATGTGTACCTAGAGTTTAAAGCAGAAAAAAACGGAACTTTTAGAATTTTCATTTTTTGACCAAAACGACAGCCCCGGGGGTTATTAACATGTTGATATGGTTGTGATTTTTTTTCTGACTGCGGTTTCAAAACCATGCACCAGAATCCACTTCTTTCAACTCAGTAATACATTTTGGATGTGTACCTAGAGTATAAAGCAGAGAAACATGAACTTTTAGAATTTTCATTTTTCGACCAAAACGACAGCCCCGGGGGTTATAAACATGTTGATATGGATGTGATTTTTTTTCTGACTGCGGTTTCAAAACCATGCACCAGAATCCACTTCTTTCAACTCAGTAATACATTTTGGATGTGTACCTAGAGTTTAAAGCAGAAAAAACGGAACTTTTAGAATTTTCATTTTTTGACCAAAACGACAGCCCCGGGGGTTATAAACATGTTGATATGGTTGTGATTTTTTTTTCTGACTGCGGTTTCAAAACCATGCACCAGAATCCACTTCTTTCAACTCAGTAATACCTTTTGGTTGTGTACCTAGAGTTTAAAGCAGAAAAAACGGAACTTTTAGAATTTTCATTTTTTGACCAAAACGACAGCCCCGGGGGTTATAAACATGTTGATATGGTTGTGATTTTTTTTCTGACTGCGGTTTCAAAACCATGCACCAGAATCCACTTCTTTCAACTCAGTAATACATTTTGGATGTGTACCTAGAGTTTAAAGCAGAAAAACTGAACTTTTAGAATTTTCATTTTTTGACCAAAACGACAGCCCCGGGGGTTATAAACATGTTGATATGGTTGTGATTTTTTTCTGACTGCGGTTTCAAAACCATGCACCAGAATCCACTTCTTTCAACTCAGTAATACATTTTGGATGTGTACCTAGAGTTTAAAGCAGAAAAAAACGGAACTTTTAGAATTTTCATTTTTTGACCAAAACGACAGCCCCGGGGGTTATAAACATGTTGATATGGTTGTGATTTTTTTTCTGACTGCGGTTTCAAAACCATGCACCAGAATCCACTTCTTTCAACTCAGTAATACATTTTGGATGTGTACCTAGAGTATAAAGCAGAGAAACATGAACTTTTAGAATTTTCATTTTTCGACCAAAACGACAGCCCCGGGGGTTATAAACATGTTGATATGGATGTGATTTTTTTTCTGACTGCGGTTTCAAAACCATGCACCAGAATCCACTTCTTTCAACTCAGTAATACATTTTGGATGTGTACCTAGAGTTTAAAGCAGAAAAAACGGAACTTTTAGAATTTTCATTTTTTGACCAAAACGACAGCCCCGGGGGTTATAAACATGTTGATATGGTTGTGATTTTTTTTTCTGACTGCGGTTTCAAAACCATGCACCAGAATCCACTTCTTTCAACTCAGTAATACCTTTTGGTTGTGTACCTAGAGTTTAAAGCAGAAAAAAACGGAACTTTTAGAATTTTCATTTTTTGACCAAAACGACAGCCCCGGGGGTTATAAACATGTTGATATGGTTGTGATTTTTTTTCTGACTGCGGTTTCAAAACCATGCACCAGAATCCACTTCTTTCAACTCAGTAATACATTTTGGATGTGTACCTAGAGTATAAAGCAGAGAAACATGAACTTTTAGAATTTTCATTTTTCGACCAAAACGACAGCCCCGGGGGTTATAAACATGTTGATATGGTTGTGATTTTTTTCTGACTGCGGTTTCAAAACCATGCACCAGAATCCACTTCTTTCAACTCAGTAATACATTTTGGATGTGTACCTAGAGTTTAAAGCAGAAAAAAACGGAACTTTTAGAATTTTCATTTTTTGACCAAAACGACAGCCCCGGGGGTTATAAACATGTTGATATGGTTGTGATTTTTTTTCTGACCGCGGTTTCAAAACCATGCACCAGAATCCACTTCTTTCAACTCAGTAATACATTTTGGATGTGTACCTAGAGTATAAAGCAGAGAAACATGAACTTTTAGAATTTTCATTTTTCGACCAAAACGACAGCCCCGGGGGTTATAAACATGTTGATATGGATGTGATTTTTTTTCTGACTGCGGTTTCAAAACCATGCACCAGAATCCACTTCTTTCAACTCAGTAATACATTTTGGATGTGTACCTAGAGTTTAAAGCAGAAAAAACGGAACTTTTAGAATTTTCATTTTTTGACCAAAACGACAGCCCCGGGGGTTATTAACATGTTGATATGGTTGTGATTTTTTTTCTGACTGCGGTTTCAAAACCATGCACCAGAATCCACTTCTTTCAACTCAGTAATACATTTTGGATGTGTACCTAGAGTATAAAGCAGAGAAACATGAACTTTTAGAATTTTCATTTTTCGACCAAAACGACAGCCCCGGGGGTTATAAACATGTTGATATGGATGTGATTTTTTTTCTGACTGCGGTTTCAAAACCATGCACCAGAATCCACTTCTTTCAACTCAGTAATACATTTTGGATGTGTACCTAGAGTTTAAAGCAGAAAAAACGGAACTTTTAGAATTTTCATTTTTTGACCAAAACGACAGCCCCGGGGGTTATAAACATGTTGATATGGTTGTGATTTTTTTTTCTGACTGCGGTTTCAAAACCATGCACCAGAATCCACTTCTTTCAACTCAGTAATACCTTTTGGTTGTGTACCTAGAGTTTAAAGCAGAAAAAACGGAACTTTTAGAATTTTCATTTTTTGACCAAAACGACAGCCCCGGGGGTTATAAACATGTTGATATGGTTGTGATTTTTTTTCTGACTGCGGTTTCAAAACCATGCACCAGAATCCACTTCTTTCAACTCAGTAATACATTTTGGATGTGTACCTAGAGTTTAAAGCAGAAAAACTGAACTTTTAGAATTTTCATTTTTTGACCAAAACGACAGCCCCGGGGGTTATTAACATGTTGATATGGTTGTGATTTTTTTTCTGACTGCGGTTTCAAAACCATGCACCAGAATCCACTTCTTTCAACTCAGTAATACATTTTGGATGTGTGCCTAGAGTTTAAAGCAGAAAAAAACGGAACTTTTAGAATTTTAATTTTTTGACCAAAACGACAGCCCCGGGGGTTATTAACATGTTGATATGGTTGTGATTTTTTTTCTGACTGCGGTTTCAAAACCATGCACCAGAATCCACTTCTTTCAACTCAGTAATACATTTTGGATGTGTACCTAGAGTATAAAGCAGAGAAACATGAACTTTTAGAATTTTCATTTTTCGACCAAAACGACAGCCCCGGGGGTTATAAACATGTTGATATGGATGTGATTTTTTTTCTGACTGCGGTTTCAAAACCATGCACCAGAATCCACTTCTTTCAACTCAGTAATACATTTTGGATGTGTACCTAGAGTTTAAAGCAGAAAAAACGGAACTTTTAGAATTTTCATTTTTTGACCAAAACGACAGCCCCGGGGGTTATAAACATGTTGATATGGTTGTGATTTTTTTTTCTGACTGCGGTTTCAAAACCATGCACCAGAATCCACTTCTTTCAACTCAGTAATACCTTTTGGTTGTGTACCTAGAGTTTAAAGCAGAAAAAACGGAACTTTTAGAATTTTCATTTTTTGACCAAAACGACAGCCCCGGGGGTTATAAACATGTTGATATGGTTGTGATTTTTTTTCTGACTGCGGTTTCAAAACCATGCACCAGAATCCACTTCTTTCAACTCAGTAATACATTTTGGATGTGTACCTAGAGTTTAAAGCAGAAAAACTGAACTTTTAGAATTTTCATTTTTTGACCAAAACGACAGCCCCGGGGGTTATTAACATGTTGATATGGTTGTGATTTTTTTTCTGACTGCGGTTTCAAAACCATGCACCAGAATCCACTTCTTTCAACTCAGTAATACATTTTGGATGTGTGCCTAGAGTTTAAAGCAGAAAAAAACGGAACTTTTAGAATTTTAATTTTTTGACCAAAACGACAGCCCCGGGGGTTATTAACATGTTGATATGGTTGTGATTTTTTTTCTGACTGCGGTTTCAAAACCATGCACCAGAATCCACTTCTTTCAACTCAGTAATACATTTTGGATGTGTACCTAGAGTATAAAGCAGAGAAACATGAACTTTTAGAATTTTCATTTTTCGACCAAAACGACAGCCCCGGGGGTTATAAACATGTTGATATGGATGTGATTTTTTTTCTGACTGCGGTTTCAAAACCATGCACCAGAATCCACTTCTTTCAACTCAGTAATACATTTTGGATGTGTACCTAGAGTTTAAAGCAGAAAAAACGGAACTTTTAGAATTTTCATTTTTTGACCAAAACGACAGCCCCGGGGGTTATAAACATGTTGATATGGTTGTGATTTTTTTTTCTGACTGCGGTTTCAAAACCATGCACCAGAATCCACTTCTTTCAACTCAGTAATACCTTTTGGTTGTGTACCTAGAGTTTAAAGCAGAAAAAACGGAACTTTTAGAATTTTCATTTTTTGACCAAAACGACAGCCCCGGGGGTTATAAACATGTTGATATGGTTGTGATTTTTTTTCTGACTGCGGTTTCAAAACCATGCACCAGAATCCACTTCTTTCAACTCAGTAATACATTTTGGATGTGTACCTAGAGTTTAAAGCAGAAAAACTGAACTTTTAGAATTTTCATTTTTTGACCAAAACGACAGCCCCGGGGGTTATAAACATGTTGATATGGTTGTGATTTTTTTCTGACTGCGGTTTCAAAACCATGCACCAGAATCCACTTCTTTCAACTCAGTAATACATTTTGGATGTGTACCTAGAGTTTAAAGCAGAAAAAAACGGAACTTTTAGAATTTTCATTTTTTGACCAAAACGACAGCCCCGGGGGTTATAAACATGTTGATATGGTTGTGATTTTTTTTCTGACTGCGGTTTCAAAACCATGCACCAGAATCCACTTCTTTCAACTCAGTAATACATTTTGGATGTGTACCTAGAGTTTAAAGCAGAAAAAACGGAACTTTTAGAATTTTCATTTTTTGACCAAAACGACAGCCCCGGGGGTTATAAACATGTTGATATGGTTGTGATTTTTTTTCTGACTGCGGTTTCAAAACCATGCACCAGAATCCACTTCTTTCAACTCAGTAATACATTTTGGATGTGTACCTAGAGTTTAAAGCAGAAAAAACGGAACTTTTAGAATTTTCATTTTTTGACCAAAACGACAGCCCCGGGGGTTATAAACATGTTGATATGGTTGTGATTTTTTTTCTGACTGCGGTTTCAAAACCATGCACCAGAATCCACTTCTTTTAACTCAGTAATACATTTTGGATGTGTACCTAGAGTTTAAAGCAGAAAAAACTGAACTTTTAGAATTTTCATTTTCTGACCAAAACGACAGCCCCGGGGGTTATAAACATGTTGATATGGTTGTGATTTTTTTTCTGACTGCGGTTTCAAAACCATGCACCAGAATCCACTTCTTTCAACTCAGTAATACATTTTGGATGTGTACCTAGAGTTTAAAGCAGAAAAAAATGAACTTTTAGAATTTTCATTTTTTGACCAAAACGACAGCCCCGGGGGTTATAAACATGTTGATATGGTTGTGATTTTTTTTCTGACTGCGGTTTCAAAACCATGCACCAGAATCCACTTCTTTCAACTCAGTAATACATTTTGGATGTGTACCTAGAGTTTAAAGCAGAAAAACATGAACTTTTAGAATTTTCATTTTTTGACCAAAACGACAGCCCCGGGGGTTATAAACATGTTGATATGGATGTGATTTTTTTTCTGACTGCGGTTTCAAAACCATGCACCAGAATCCACTTCTTTCAACTCAGTAATACATTTTGGATGTGTACCTAGAGTTTAAAGCAGAAAAAACGGAACTTTTAGAATTTTCATTTTTTGACCAAAACGACAGCCCCGGGGGTTATTAACATGTTGATATGGTTGTGATTTTTTTTCTGACTGCGGTTTCAAAACCATGCACCAGAATCCACTTCTTTCAACTCAGTAATACATTTTGGATGTGTACCTAGAGTTTAAAGCAGAAAAAACGGAACTTTTAGAATTTTCATTTTTTGACCAAAACGACAGCCCCGGGGGTTATTAACATGTTGATATGGTTGTGATTTTTTTTCTGACTGCGGTTTCAAAACCATGCACCAGAATCCACTTCTTTCAACTCAGTAATACATTTTGGATGTGTACCTAGAGTATAAAGCAGAGAAACATGAACTTTTAGAATTTTCATTTTTCGACCAAAACGACAGCCCCGGGGGTTATAAACATGTTGATATTGATGTGATTTTTTTTCTGACTGCGGTTTCCAAACCATGCACCAGAATCCACTTCTTTCAACTCAGTAATACATTTTGGATGTGTACCTAGAGTTTAAAGCAGAAAAAAATGAACTTTTAGAATTTTCATTTTTTGACCAAAACGACAGCCCCGGGGGTTATAAACATGTTGATATGGTTGTGATTTTTTTTCTGACTGCGGTTTCAAAACCATGCACCAGAATCCACTTCTTTCAACTCAGTAATACATTTTGGATGTGTACCTAGAGTTTAAAGCAGAAAAACATGAACTTTTAGAATTTTCATTTTTTGACCAAAACGACAGCCCCGGGGGTTATAAACATGTTGATATGGATGTGATTTTTTTTCTGACTGCGGTTTCAAAACCATGCACCAGAATCCACTTCTTTCAACTCAGTAATACATTTTGGATGTGTACCTAGAGTTTAAAGCAGAAAAAACGGAACTTTTAGAATTTTCATTTTTTGACCAAAACGACAGCCCCGGGGGTTATTAACATGTTGATATGGTTGTGATTTTTTTTCTGACTGCGGTTTCAAAACCATGCACCAGAATCCACTTCTTTCAACTCAGTAATACATTTTGGATGTGTACCTAGAGTTTAAAGCAGAAAAAACGGAACTTTTAGAATTTTCATTTTTTGACCAAAACGACAGCCCCGGGGGTTATTAACATGTTGATATGGTTGTGATTTTTTTTCTGACTGCGGTTTCAAAACCATGCACCAGAATCCACTTCTTTCAACTCAGTAATACATTTTGGATGTGTACCTAGAGTATAAAGCAGAGAAACATGAACTTTTAGAATTTTCATTTTTCGACCAAAACGACAGCCCCGGGGGTTATAAACATGTTGATATTGATGTGATTTTTTTTCTGACTGCGGTTTCCAAACCATGCACCAGAATCCACTTCTTTCAACTCAGTAATACATTTTGGATGTGTACCTAGAGTTTAAAGCAGAAAAAACGGAACTTTTAGAATTTTCATTTTTTGACCAAAACGACAGCCCCGGGGGTTATAAACATGTTGATATGGATGCGATTTTTTTTCTGACTGCGGTTTCAAAACCATGCACCAGAATCCACTTCTTTCAACTCAGTAATACATTTTGGATGTGTACCTAGAGTTTAAAGCAGAAAAAACGGAACTTTTAGAATTTTCATTTTTTGACCAAAACGACAGCCCCGGGGGTTATTAACATGTTGATATGGTTGTGATTTTTTTTCTGACTGCGGTTTCAAAACCATGCACCAGAATCCACTTCTTTCAACTCAGTAATACATTTTGGATGTGTACCTAGAGTATAAAGCAGAGAAACATGAACTTTTAGAATTTTCATTTTTCAACCAAAACGACAGCCCCGGGGGTTATAAACATGTTGATATGGATGTGATTTTTTTTCTGACTGCGGTTTCAAAACCATGCACCAGAATCCACTTCTTTCAACTCAGTAATACATTTTGGATGTGTACCTAGAGTTTAAAGCAGAAAAAACGGAACTTTTAGAATTTTCATTTTTTGACCAAAACGACAGCCCCGGGGGTTATAAACATGTTGATATGGTTGTGATTTTTTTTTTCTGACTGCGGTTTCAAAACCATGCACCAGAATCCACTTCTTTCAACTCAGTAATACCTTTTGGTTGTGTACCTAGAGTTTAAAGCAGAAAAAACGGAACTTTTAGAATTTTCATTTTTTGACCAAAACGACAGCCCCGGGGGTTATAAACATGTTGATATGGTTGTGATTTTTTTTCTGACTGCGGTTTCAAAACCATGCACCAGAATCCACTTCTTTCAACTCAGTAATACATTTTGGATGTGTACCTAGAGTTTAAAGCAGAAAAAACGGAACTTTTAGAATTTTCATTTTTTGACCAAAACGACAGCCCCGGGGGTTATTAACATGTTGATATGGTTGTGATTTTTTTTCTGACTGCGGTTTCAAAACCATGCACCAGAATCCACTTCTTTCAACTCAGTAATACATTTTGGATGTGTACCTAGAGTTTAAAGCAGAAAAAACAGAACTTTTAGAATTTTCATTTTTTGACCAAAACGACAGCCCCGGGGGTTATTAACATGTTGATATGGTTGTGATTTTTTTTCTGACTGCGGTTTCAAAACCATGCACCAGAATCCACTTCTTTCAACTCAGTAATACATTTTGGATGTGTACCTAGAGTATAAAGCAGAGAAACATGAACTTTTAGAATTTTCATTTTTCGACCAAAACGACAGCCCCGGGGGTTATAAACATGTTGATATGGATGTGATTTTTTTTCTGACTGCGGTTTCAAAACCATGCACCAGAATCCACTTCTTTCAACTCAGTAATACATTTTGGATGTGTACCTAGAGTTTAAAGCAGAAAAAACGGAACTTTTAGAATTTTCATTTTTTGACCAAAACGACAGCCCCGGGGGTTATAAACATGTTGATATGGTTGTGATTTTTTTTTCTGACTGCGGTTTCAAAACCATGCACCAGAATCCACTTCTTTCAACTCAGTAATACATTTTGGATGTGTACCTAGAGTTTAAAGCAGAAAAAACGGAACTTTTAGAATTTTCATTTTTTGACCAAAACGACAGCCCCGGGGGTTATAAACATGTTGATATGGTTGTGATTTTTTTTTCTGACTGCGGTTTCAAAACCATGCACCAGAATCCACTTCTTTCAACTCAGTAATACCTTTTGGTTGTGTACCTAGAGTTTAAAGCAGAAAAAACGGAACTTTTAGAATTTTCATTTTTTGACCAAAACGACAGCCCCGGGGGTTATAAACATGTTGATATGGTTGTGATTTTTTTTCTGACTGCGGTTTCAAAACCATGCACCAGAATCCACTTCTTTCAACTCAGTAATACATTTTGGATGTGTACCTAGAGTTTAAAGCAGAAAAAACTGAACTTTTAGAATTTTCATTTTTTGATCAAAACGAAAGCCCCGGGGGTTATAAACATGTTGATATGGTTGTGATTTTTTTTCTGACTGCGGTTTCAAAACCATGCACCAGAATCCACTTCTTTCATCTCAGTAATACATTTTGGATGTGTACCTAGAGTTTAAAGCAGAAAAAACGGAACTTTTAGAATTTTCATTTTTTGACCAAAACGACAGCCCCGGGGGTTATAAACATGTTGATATGGTTGTGATTTTTTTTCTGACTGTGGTTTCAAAACCATGCACCAGAATCCACTTCTTTCAACTCAGTAATACATTTTGGATGCGTACCTAGAGTTTAAAGCAGAAAAACATGAACTTTTAGAATTTTCATTTTTTGACCAAAACGACAGCCCCGGGGCTTATAAACATGTTGATATGGATGTGTTTTTTTTTTCTGACTGCGGTTTCAAAACCATGCACCAGAATCCACTTCTTTCAACTCAGTAATACATTTTGGATGTGTACCTAGAGTTTAAAGCAGAAAAAACGGAACTTTTAGAATTTTCATTTTTTGACCAAAACGACAGCCCCGGGGGTTATAAACATGTTGATATGGTTGTGATTTTTTTTCTGACTGCGGTTTCAAAACCATGCACCAGAATCCACTTCTTTCAACTCAGTAATACATTTTGGATGTGTACCTAGAGTTTAAAGCAGAAAAAACTGAACTTTTAGAATTTTCATTTTTTGACCAAAACGACAGCCCCGGGGGTTATTAACATGTTGATATGGTTGTGATTTTTTTTCTGACTGCGGTTTCAAAACCATGCACCAGAATCCACTTCTTTCAACTCAGTAATACATTTTGGATGTGTACCTAGAGTATAAAGCAGAGAAACATGAACTTTTAGAATTTTCATTTTTCGACCAAAACGACAGCCCCGGGGGTTATAAACATGTTGATATGGATGTGATTTTTTTTCTGACTGCGGTTTCAAAACCATGCACCAGAATCCACTTCTTTCAACTCAGTAATACATTTTGGATGTGTACCTAGAGTTTAAAGCAGAAAAAACGGAACTTTTAGAATTTTCATTTTTTGACCAAAACGACAGCCCCGGGGGTTATAAACATGTTGATATGGTTGTGATTTTTTTTCTGACTGCGGTTTCAAAATCATGCACCAGAATCCACTTCTTTCAACTCAGTAATACATTTTGGATGTGTACCTAGAGTTTAAAGCAGAAAAAACGGAACTTTTAGAATTTTCATTTTTTGACCAAAACGACAGCCCCGGGGGTTATAAACATGTTGATATGGTTGTGATTTTTTTTCTGACTGTGGTTTCAAAACCATGCACCAGAATCCACTTCTTTCAACTCAGTAATACATTTTGGATGTGTACCTAGAGTTTAAAGCAGAAAAACATGAACTTTTAGAATTTTCATTTTTTGACCAAAACGACAGCCCCGGGGGTTATAAACATGTTGATATGGTTGTGATTTTTTTTTCTGACTGCGGTTTCAAAACCATGCACCAGAATCCACTTCTTTCAACTCAGTAATACCTTTTGGTTGTGTACCTAGAGTTTAAAGCAGAAAAAACGGAACTTTTAGAATTTTCATTTTTTGACCAAAACGACAGCCCCGGGGGTTATAAACATGTTGATATGGTTGTGATTTTTTTTCTGACTGCGGTTTCAAAACCATGCACCAGAATCCACTTCTTTCAACTCAGTAATACATTTTGGATGTGTACCTAGAGTTTAAAGCAGAAAAAACGGAACTTTTAGAATTTTCATTTTTTGATCAAAACGAAAGCCCCGGGGGTTATAAACATGTTGATATGGTTGTGATTTTTTTTCTGACTGCGGTTTCAAAACCATGCACCAGAATCCACTTCTTTCATCTCAGTAATACATTTTGGATGTGTACCTAGAGTTTAAAGCAGAAAAAACGGAACTTTTAGAATTTTCATTTTTTGACCAAAACGACAGCCCCGGGGGTTATAAACATGTTGATATGGTTGTGATTTTTTTTCTGACTGTGGTTTCAAAACCATGCACCAGAATCCACTTCTTTCAACTCAGTAATACATTTTGGATGTGTACCTAGAGTTTAAAGCAGAAAAACATGAACTTTTAGAATTTTCATTTTTTGACCAAAACGACAGCCCCGGGGCTTATAAACATGTTGATATGGATGTGTTTTTTTTTTCTGACTGCGGTTTCAAAACCATGCACCAGAATCCACTTCTTTCAACTCAGTAATACATTTTGGATGTGTACCTAGAGTTTAAAGCAGAAAAAACGGAACTTTTAGAATTTTCATTTTTTGACCAAAACGACAGCCCCGGGGGTTATAAACATGTTGATATGGTTGTGATTTTTTTTCTGACTGCGGTTTCAAAACCATGCACCAGAATCCACTTCTTTCAACTCAGTAATACATTTTGGATGTGTACCTAGAGTTTAAAGCAGAAAAAACTGAACTTTTAGAATTTTCATTTTCTGACCAAAACGACAGCCCCGGGGGTTATAAACATGTTGATATGGTTGTGATTTTTTTTCTGACTGCGGTTTCAAAACCATGCACCAGAATCCACTTCTTTCAACTCAGTAATACATTTTGGATGTGTACCTAGAGTTTAAAGCAGAAAAAAATGAACTTTTAGAATTTTCATTTTTTGACCAAAACGACAGCCCCGGGGGTTATAAACATGTTGATATGGTTGTGATTTTTTTTCTGACTGCGGTTTCAAAACCATGCACCAGAATCCACTTCTTTCAACTCAGTAATACATTTTGGATGTGTACCTAGAGTTTAAAGCAGAAAAACATGAACTTTTAGAATTTTCATTTTTTGACCAAAACGACAGCCCCGGGGGTTATAAACATGTTGATATGGATGTGATTTTTTTTCTGACTGCGGTTTCAAAACCATGCACCAGAATCCACTTCTTTCAACTCAGTAATACATTTTGGATGTGTACCTAGAGTTTAAAGCAGAAAAAACGGAACTTTTAGAATTTTCATTTTTTGACCAAAACGACAGCCCCGGGGGTTATAAACATGTTGATATGGTTGTGATTTTTTTTCTGACTGCGGTTTCAAAACCATGCACCAGAATCCACTTCTTTCAACTCAGTAATACATTTTGGATGTGTACCTAGAGTTTAAAGCAGAAAAAACGGAACTTTTAGAATTTTCATTTTTTGACCAAAACGACAGCCCCGGGGGTTATAAACATGTTGATATGGTTGTGATTTTTTTTCTGACTGTGGTTTCAAAACCATGCACCAGAATCCACTTCTTTCAACTCAGTAATACATTTTGGATGTGTACCTAGAGTTTAAAGCAGAAAAACATGAACTTTTAGAATTTTCATTTTTTGACCAAAACGACAGCCCCAGGGGTTATAAACATGTTGATATGGATGTGATTTTTTTTCTGACTGCGGTTTCAAAACCATGCACCAGAATCCACTTCTTTCAACTCAGTAATACATTTTGGATGTGTACCTAGAGTTTAAAGCAGAAAAAACGGAACTTTTAGATTTTTCATTTTTTGACCAAAACGACAGCCCCGGGGGTTATAAACATGTTGATATGGTTGTGATTTTTTTCTGACTGCGGTTTCAAAACCATGCACCAGAATCCACTTCTTTCAACTCAGTAATACATTTTGGATGTGTACCTAGAGTTTAAAGCAGAAAAAACGGAACTTTTAGAATTTTCATTTTTTGACCAAAACGACAGCCCCGGGGGTTATTAACATGTTGATATGGTTGTGATTTTTTTTCTGACTGCGGTTTCAAAACCATGCACCAGAATCCACTTCTTTCAACTCAGTAATACATTTTGGATGTGTACCTAGAGTATAAAGCAGAGAAACATGAACTTTTAGAATTTTCATTTTTCGACCAAAACGACAGCCCCGGGGGTTATAAACATGTTGATATGGATGTGATTTTTTTTCTGACTGCGGTTTCAAAACCATGCACCAGAATCCACTTCTTTCAACTCAGTAATACATTTTGGATGTGTACCTAGAGTTTAAAGCAGAAAAAACGGAACTTTTAGAATTTTCATTTTTTGACCAAAACGACAGCCCGGGGGTTATAAACATGTTGATATGGTTGTGATTTTTTTTCTGACTGTGGTTTCAAAACCATGCACCAGAATCCACTTCTTTCAACTCAGTAATACATTTTGGATGTGTAACTAGAGTTTAAAGCAGAAAAACATGAACTTTTTAGAATTTTCATTTTTTGACCAAAACGACAGCCCCAGGGGTTATAAACATGTTGATATGGATGTGATTTTTTTTCTGACTGCGGTTTCAAAACCATGCACCAGAATCCACTTCTTTCAACTCAGTAATACATTTTGGATGTGTACCTAGAGTTTAAAGCAGAAAAAACGGAACTTTTAGATTTTTCATTTTTTGACCAAAACGACAGCCCCGGGGGTTATAAACATGTTGATATGGTTGTGATTTTTTTCTGACTGCGGTTTCAAAACCATGCACCAGAATCCACTTCTTTCAACTCAGTAATACATTTTGGATGTGTACCTAGAGTTTAAAGCAGAAAAAACGGAACTTTTAGAATTTTCATTTTTTGACCAAAACGACAGCCCCGGGGGATATAAACATGTTGATATGGTTGTGATTTTTTTTCTGACTGCGGTTTCAAAACCATGCACCAGAATCCACTTCTTTCAACTCAGTAATACATTTTGGATGTGTACCTAGAGTTTAAAGCAGAAAAAACTGAACTTTTAGAATTTTCATTTTTTGACCAAAACGACAGCCCCGGGGGTTATAAACATGTTGATATGGTTGTGATTTTTTTTCTGACTGCGGTTTCAAAACCATGCACCAGAATCCACTTCTTTCAACTCAGTAATACATTTTGGATGTGTACCTAGAGTTTAAAGCAGAAAAACATGAACTTTTAGAATTTTCATTTTTTGACCAAAACGACAGCCCCGGGGATTATAAACATGTTGATATGGTTGTGATTTTTTTTCTGACTGCGGTTTCAAAACCTTGCACCAGAATCCACTTCTTTCAACTCAGTAATACATTTTGGATGTGTACCTAGAGTTTAAAGCAGAAAAAACTGAACTTTTAGAATTTTCATTTTTTGACCAAAACGACAGCCCCGGGGGTTATAAACATGTTGATATGGTTGTGATTTTTTTTCTGACTGCGGTTTCAAAACCATGCACCAGAATCCACTTCTTTCAACTCAGTAATACATTTTGGATGTGTACCTAGAGTTTAAAGCAGAAAAAACTGAACTTTTAGAATTTTCATTTTTTGACCAAAACGAAAGCCCCGGGGGTTATAAAGATGTTGATATGGTTGTGATTTTTTTTCTGACTGCGGTTTCAAAACCATGCACCAGAATCCACTTCTTTCAACTCAGTAATACATTTTGGATGTGTACCTAGAGTTTAAAGCAGAAAAAACTGAACTTTTAGAATTTTCAGTTTTTGACCAAAATGACAGCACCGGGGGTTATAAACATGTTGATATGGTTGTGATTTTTTTTCTGACTGCGGTTTCAAAACCATGCACCAGAATCCACTTCTTTCAACTCAGTAATACATTTTGGATGTGTACCTAGAGTTTAAAGCAGAAAAAAAATGAACTTTTAGAATTTTCATTTTTTGACCAAAACGACAGCCCCGGGGGTTATAAACATGTTGATATGGTTGTGATTTTTTTTCTGACTGCGGTTTCAAAACCATGCACCAGAATCCACTTCTTTCAACTCAGTAATACATTTTGGATGTGTACCTAGAGTTTAAAGCAGAAAAAACGGAACTTTTAGAATTTTCATTTTTTGACCAAAACGACAGCCCCGTGGGTTATAAACATGTTGATATGGTTGTGATTTTTTTTCTGACTGCGGTTTCAAAACCATGCACCAGAATCCACTTCTTTCAACTCAGTAATACATTTTGGATGTGTACCTAGAGTTTAAAGCAGAAAAAACTGAACTTTTAGAATATTCATTTTTTGACCAAAACGACAGCCCCGGGGGTTATAAACATGTTGATATGGTTGTGATTTTTTTCTGACTGCGGTTTCAAAACCATGCACCAGAATCCACTTCTTTCAACTCAGTAATACATTTTGGATGTGTACCTAGAGTTTAAAGCAGAAAAAATGGAACTTTTAGAATTTTCATTTTTTGACCAAAACGACAGCCCCGGGGGTTATAAACATGTTGATATGGTTGTGATTTTTTTTCTGACTGCGGTTTCAAAACCATGCACCAGAATCCACTTCTTTCAACTCAGTAATACATTTTGGATGTGTACCTAGAGTTTAAAGCAGAAAAAACTAAACTTTTAGAATTTTCATTTTTTGACCAAAACGACAGCCCCGGGGGTTATAAACATGTTGATATGGTTGTGATTTTTTTTCTGACTACGGTTTCAAAACCATGCACCAGAATCCACTTCTTTCAACTCAGTAATACATTTTGGATGTGTACCTAGAGTTTAAAGCAGAAAAACATGAACTTTTAGAATTTTCATTTTTTGACCAAAACGACAGCCCCGGGGGTTATAAACATGTTGATATGGATGTGATTTTTTTTCTGACTGCGGTTTCAAAACCATGCACCAGAATCCACTACTTTCAACTCAGTAATACATTTTGGATGTGTACCTAGAGTTTAAAGCAGAAAAAACAGAACTTTTAGAATTTTCATTTTTTGACCAAAACGACAGCCCCGGGGGTTATTAACATGTTGATATGGTTGTGATTTTTTTTCTGACTGCGGTTTCAAAACCATGCACCAGAATCCACTTCTTTCAACTCAGTAATACATTTTGGATGTGTACCTAGAGTTTAAAGCAGAAAAAACGGAACTTTTAGAATTTTCATTTTTTGACCAAAACGACAGCCCCGGGGGTTATTAACATGTTGATATGGATGTGATTTTTTTTCTGACTGCGGTTTCAAAACCATGCACCAGAATCCACTTCTTTCAACTCAGTAATACATTTTGGATGTGTACCTAGAGTTTAAAGCAGAAAAAACGGAACTTTTAGAATTTTCATTTTTTGACCAAAACGACAGCCCCGGGGGTTATAAACATGTTGATATGGTTGTGATTTTTTTTTGACTGCGGTTTCAAAACCATGCACCAGAATCCACTTCTTTCAACTCAGTAATACATTTTGGATGTGTACCTAGAGTTTAAAGCAGAAAAAACGGAACTTTTAGAATTTTCATTTTTTGACCAAAACGACAGCCCCGCTGGTTATAAACATGTTGATATTGATGTGATTTTTTTCTTACTGCGGTTTCAAAACCATGCACCAGAATCCACTTATTTCAACTCAGTAATACATTTTGGATGTGTACCTAGAGTTTAAAGCAGAAAAAACGGAACTTTTAGAATTTTCATTTTTTGACCAAAACGACAGCCCCGGGGGTTATAAACATGTTGATATGGTTGTGATTTTTTTTCTGACTGCGGTTTCAAAACCATGCACCAGAATCCACTTCTTTCAACTCAGTAATACATTTTGGATGTGTACCTAGAGTTTAAAGCAGAAAAAACTGAACTTTTAGAATTTTCATTTTTTGACCAAAACGACAGCCCCGGGGGTTATAAACATGTTGATATGGTTGTGATTTTTTTTCTGACTGCGGTTTCAAAACCATGCACCAGAATCCACTTCTTTCAACTCAGTAATACATTTTGGATGTGTACCTAGAGTTTAAAGCAGAAAAACATGAACTTTTAGAATTTTCATTTTTTGACCAAAACGACAGCCTCGGGGGTTATAAACATGTTGATATGGATGTGATTTTTTTTCTGACTGCGGTTTCAAAACCATGCACCAGAATCCACTTCTTTCAACTCAGTAATACATTTTGGATGTGTACCTAGAGTTTAAAGCAGAAAAAACGGAACTTTTAGAATTTTCATTTTTTGACCAAAACGACAGCCCCGGGGGTTATAAACATGTTGATATGGTTGTGATTTTTTTCTGACTGCGGTTTCAAAACCATGCACCAGAATCCACTTCTTTCAACTCAGTAATACATTTTGGATGTGTACCTAGAGTTTAAAGCAGAAAAAACTGAACTTTTAGAATTTTCATTTTCTGACCAAAACGACAGCCCCGGGGGTTATAAACATGTTGATATGGTTGTGATTTTTTTTCTGACTACGGTTTCAAAACCATGCACCATAATCCACTTCTTTCAACTCAGTAATACATTTTGGATGTGTACCTAGAGTTTAAAGCAGAAAAAACGGAACTTTTAGAATTTTCATTTTTTGACCAAAACGACAGCCCCGGGGGTTATAAACATGTTGATATGGTTGTGATTTTTTTTCTGACTGCGGTTTCAAAACCATGCACCAGAATCCACTTCTTTCAACTCAGTAATACATTTTGGATGTGTACCTAGAGTTTAAAGCAGAAAAAACGGAACTTTTAGAATTTTCAGTTTTTGACCAAAATGACAGCACCGGGGGTTATAAACATGTTGATATGGTTGTGATTTTTTTTCTGACTGCGGTTTCAAAACCATGCACCAGAATCCACTTCTTTCAACTCAGTAATACATTTTGGATGTGTACCTAGAGTTTAAAGCAGAAAAAAAATGAACTTTTAGAATTTTCATTTTTTGACCAAAACGACAGCCCCGGGGGTTATAAACATGTTGATATGGTTGTGATTTTTTTTCTGACTGCGGTTTCAAAACCATGCACCAGAATCCACTTCTTTCAACTCAGTAATACATTTTGGATGTGTACCTAGAGTTTAAAGCAGAAAAAACGGAACTTTTAGAATTTTCATTTTTTGACCAAAACGACAGCCCCGTGGGTTATAAACATGTTGATATGGTTGTGATTTTTTTTCTGACTGCGGTTTCAAAACCATGCACCAGAATCCACTTCTTTCAACTCAGTAATACATTTTGGATGTGTACCTAGAGTTTAAAGCAGAAAAAACTGAACTTTTAGAATATTCATTTTTTGACCAAAACGACAGCCCCGGGGGTTATAAACATGTTGATATGGTTGTGATTTTTTTCTGACTGCGGTTTCAAAACCATGCACCAGAATCCACTTCTTTCAACTCAGTAATACATTTTGGATGTGTACCTAGAGTTTAAAGCAGAAAAAATGGAACTTTTAGAATTTTCATTTTTTGACCAAAACGACAGCCCCGGGGGTTATAAACATGTTGATATGGTTGTGATTTTTTTTCTGACTGCGGTTTCAAAACCATGCACCAGAATCCACTTCTTTCAACTCAGTAATACATTTTGGATGTGTACCTAGAGTTTAAAGCAGAAAAAACTAAACTTTTAGAATTTTCATTTTTTGACCAAAACGACAGCCCCGGGGGTTATAAACATGTTGATATGGTTGTGATTTTTTTTCTGACTACGGTTTCAAAACCATGCACCAGAATCCACTTCTTTCAACTCAGTAATACATTTTGGATGTGTACCTAGAGTTTAAAGCAGAAAAACATGAACTTTTAGAATTTTCATTTTTTGACCAAAACGACAGCCCCGGGGGTTATAAACATGTTGATATGGATGTGATTTTTTTTCTGACTGCGGTTTCAAAACCATGCACCAGAATCCACTACTTTCAACTCAGTAATACATTTTGGATGTGTACCTAGAGTTTAAAGCAGAAAAAACAGAACTTTTAGAATTTTCATTTTTTGACCAAAACGACAGCCCCGGGGGTTATTAACATGTTGATATGGTTGTGATTTTTTTTCTGACTGCGGTTTCAAAACCATGCACCAGAATCCACTTCTTTCAACTCAGTAATACATTTTGGATGTGTACCTAGAGTTTAAAGCAGAAAAAACGGAACTTTTAGAATTTTCATTTTTTGACCAAAACGACAGCCCCGGGGGTTATTAACATGTTGATATGGATGTGATTTTTTTTCTGACTGCGGTTTCAAAACCATGCACCAGAATCCACTTCTTTCAACTCAGTAATACATTTTGGATGTGTACCTAGAGTTTAAAGCAGAAAAAACGGAACTTTTAGAATTTTCATTTTTTGACCAAAACGACAGCCCCGGGGGTTATAAACATGTTGATATGGTTGTGATTTTTTTTTGACTGCGGTTTCAAAACCATGCACCAGAATCCACTTCTTTCAACTCAGTAATACATTTTGGATGTGTACCTAGAGTTTAAAGCAGAAAAAACGGAACTTTTAGAATTTTCATTTTTTGACCAAAACGACAGCCCCGCTGGTTATAAACATGTTGATATTGATGTGATTTTTTTCTTACTGCGGTTTCAAAACCATGCACCAGAATCCACTTATTTCAACTCAGTAATACATTTTGGATGTGTACCTAGAGTTTAAAGCAGAAAAAACGGAACTTTTAGAATTTTCATTTTTTGACCAAAACGACAGCCCCGGGGGTTATAAACATGTTGATATGGTTGTGATTTTTTTTCTGACTGCGGTTTCAAAACCATGCACCAGAATCCACTTCTTTCAACTCAGTAATACATTTTGGATGTGTACCTAGAGTTTAAAGCAGAAAAAACTGAACTTTTAGAATTTTCATTTTTTGACCAAAACGACAGCCCCGGGGGTTATAAACATGTTGATATGGTTGTGATTTTTTTTCTGACTGCGGTTTCAAAACCATGCACCAGAATCCACTTCTTTCAACTCAGTAATACATTTTGGATGTGTACCTAGAGTTTAAAGCAGAAAAACATGAACTTTTAGAATTTTCATTTTTTGACCAAAACGACAGCCTCGGGGGTTATAAACATGTTGATATGGATGTGATTTTTTTTCTGACTGCGGTTTCAAAACCATGCACCAGAATCCACTTCTTTCAACTCAGTAATACATTTTGGATGTGTACCTAGAGTTTAAAGCAGAAAAAACGGAACTTTTAGAATTTTCATTTTTTGACCAAAACGACAGCCCCGGGGGTTATAAACATGTTGATATGGTTGTGATTTTTTTCTGACTGCGGTTTCAAAACCATGCACCAGAATCCACTTCTTTCAACTCAGTAATACATTTTGGATGTGTACCTAGAGTTTAAAGCAGAAAAAACTGAACTTTTAGAATTTTCATTTTCTGACCAAAACGACAGCCCCGGGGGTTATAAACATGTTGATATGGTTGTGATTTTTTTTCTGACTACGGTTTCAAAACCATGCACCATAATCCACTTCTTTCAACTCAGTAATACATTTTGGATGTGTACCTAGAGTTTAAAGCAGAAAAAACGGAACTTTTAGAATTTTCATTTTTTGACCAAAACGACAGCCCCGGGGGTTATAAACATGTTGATATGGTTGTGATTTTTTTTCTGACTGCGGTTTCAAAACCATGCACCAGAATCCACTTCTTTCAACTCAGTAATACATTTTGGATGTGTACCTAGAGTTTAAAGCAGAAAAAACGGAACTTTTAGAATTTTCATTTTTTGACCAAAACGACAGCCCCGGGGGTTATAAACATGTTGATATGGTTGTGATTTTTTTTCTGACTGCGGTTTCAAAACCATGCACCAGAATCCACTTCTTTCAACTCAGTAATACATTTTGGATGTGTACCTAGAGTTTAAAGCAGAAAAAACGGAACTTTTAGAATTTTCATTTTTTGACCAAAACGACAGCCCCGGGGATTATAAACATGTTGATATGGTTGTGATTTTTTTTCTGACTGCGGTTTCAAAACCATGCACCAGAATCCACTTCTTTCAACTCAGTAATACATTTTGGATGTGTACCTAGAGTTTAAAGCAGAAAAAACGGAACTTTTAGAATTTTCATTTTTTGACCAAAACGACAGCCCCGGGGGTTATAAACATGTTGATATGGTTGTGATTTTTTTTCTGACTGCGGTTTCAAAACCATGCACCAGAATCCACTTCTTTCAACTCAGTAATACATTTTGGATGTGTACCTAGAGTTTAAAGCAGAAAAAACTGAACTTTTAGAATTTTCATTTTTTGACCAAAACGACAGCCCCGGGGGTTATAAACATGTTGATATGGTTGTGATTTTTTTCTGACTGCGGTTTCAAAACCATGCACCAGAATCCACTTCTTTCAACTCAGTAATACATTTTGGATGTGTACCTAGAGTTTAAAGCAGAAAAAAACGGAACTTTTAGAATTTTCATTTTTTGACCAAAACGACAGCCCCGGGGGTTATAAACATGTTGATATGGTTGTGATTTTTTTTCTGACTGCGGTTTCAAAACCATGCACCAGAATCCACTTCTTTCAACTCAGTAATACATTTTGGATGTGTACCTAGAGTTTAAAGCAGAAAAACATGAACTTTTAGAATTTTCATTTTTTGACCAAAACGACAGCCCCGGGTTTATAAACATGTTGATATGGTTGTGATTTTTTTTCTGACTGCGGTTTCAAAACCATGCACCAGAATCCACTTCTTTCAACTCAGTAATACATTTTGGATGTGTACCTAGAGTTTAAAGCAGAAAAAACGGAACTTTTAGAATTTTCATTTTTTGACCAAAACGACAGCCCCGGGGGTTATAAACATGTTGATATGGTTGTGATTTTTTTTCTGACTGCGGTTTCAAAACCATGCACCAGAATCCACTTCTTTCAACTCAGTAATACATTTTGGATGTGTACCTAGAGTTTAAAGCAGAAAAAACGGAACTTTTAGAATTTTCATTTTTTGACCAAAACGACAGCCCCGGGGGTTATAAACATGTTGATATGGTTGTGATTTTTTTTCTGACTGCGGTTTCAAAACCATGCACCAGAATCCACTTCTTTCAACTCAGTAATACATTTTGGATGTGTACCTAGAGTTTAAAGCAGAAAAATCTGAACTTTTTGAATTTTCATTTGTTTGACCAAAACGACAGCCCCGGGGGTTATAAACATGTTGATATGGTTGTGATTTTTTTTCTGACTGCGGTTTCAAAACCATGCACCAGAATCCACTTCTTTCAACTCAGTAATACATTTTGGATGTGTACCTAGAGTTTAAAGCAGAAAAAACGGAACTTTTAGAATTTTCATTTTTTGACCAAAACGACAGCCCCGGGGGTTATAAACATGTTGATATGGTTGTGATTTTTTTTCTGACTGCGGTTTCAAAACCATGCACCAGAATCCACTTCTTTCAACTCAGTAATACATTTTGGATGTGTACCTAGAGTTTAAAGCAGAAAAAACTGAACTTTTAGAATTTTCATTTTTTGACCAAAACGACAGCCTCGGGGGTTATAAACATGTTGATATGGTTGTGATTTTTTTTCTGACTGCGGTTTCAAAACCATGCACCAGAATCCACTTCTTTCAACTCAGTAATTCATTTTGGATGTGTACCTAGAGTTTAAAGCAGAAAAAACGGAACTTTTAGAATTTTCATTTTTTGACCAAAACGACAGCCCCGGGGGTTATAAACATGTTGATTTGGTTGTGATTTTTTTTCTGACTGTGGTTTCAAAACCATGCACCAGAATCCACTTCTTTCAACTCAGTAATACATTTTGGATGTGTACCTAGAGTTTAAAGCAGAAAAACATGAACTTTTAGAATTTTCATTTTTTGACCAAAACGACAGCCCCGGGGGTTATTAACATGTTGATATGGTTGTGATTTTTTTTCTGACTGCGGTTTCAAAACCATGCACCAGAATCCACTTCTTTCAACTCAGTAATACATTTTGGATGTGTACCTAGAGTTTAAAGCAGAAAAAACGGAACTTTTAGAATTTTCATTTTTTGACCAAAACGACAGCCCCGGGGGTTATTAACATGTTGATATGGATGTGATTTTTTTTCTGACTGCGGTTTCAAAACCATGCACCAGAATCCACTTCTTTCAACTCAGTAATACATTTTGGATGTGTACCTAGAGTTTAAAGCAGAAAAAACGGAACTTTTAGAATTTTCATTTTTTGACCAAAACGACAGCCCCGGGGGTTATAAACATGTTGATATGGTTGTGATTTTTTTTTGACTGCGGTTTCAAAACCATGCACCAGAATCCACTTCTTTCAACTCAGTAATACATTTTGGATGTGTACCTAGAGTTTAAAGCAGAAAAAACGGAACTTTTAGAATTTTCATTTTTTGACCAAAACGACAGCCCCGCTGGTTATAAACATGTTGATATTGATGTGATTTTTTTCTTACTGCGGTTTCAAAACCATGCACCAGAATCCACTTATTTCAACTCAGTAATACATTTTGGATGTGTACCTAGAGTTTAAAGCAGAAAAAACGGAACTTTTAGAATTTTCATTTTTTGACCAAAACGACAGCCCCGGGGGTTATAAACATGTTGATATGGTTGTGATTTTTTTTCTGACTGCGGTTTCAAAACCATGCACCAGAATCCACTTCTTTCAACTCAGTAATACATTTTGGATGTGTACCTAGAGTTTAAAGCAGAAAAAACTGAACTTTTAGAATTTTCATTTTTTGACCAAAACGACAGCCCCGGGGGTTATAAACATGTTGATATGGTTGTGATTTTTTTTCTGACTGCGGTTTCAAAACCATGCACCAGAATCCACTTCTTTCAACTCAGTAATACATTTTGGATGTGTACCTAGAGTTTAAAGCAGAAAAACATGAACTTTTAGAATTTTCATTTTTTGACCAAAACGACAGCCTCGGGGGTTATAAACATGTTGATATGGATGTGATTTTTTTTCTGACTGCGGTTTCAAAACCATGCACCAGAATCCACTTCTTTCAACTCAGTAATACATTTTGGATGTGTACCTAGAGTTTAAAGCAGAAAAAACGGAACTTTTAGAATTTTCATTTTTTGACCAAAACGACAGCCCCGGGGGTTATAAACATGTTGATATGGTTGTGATTTTTTTCTGACTGCGGTTTCAAAACCATGCACCAGAATCCACTTCTTTCAACTCAGTAATACATTTTGGATGTGTACCTAGAGTTTAAAGCAGAAAAAACTGAACTTTTAGAATTTTCATTTTCTGACCAAAACGACAGCCCCGGGGGTTATAAACATGTTGATATGGTTGTGATTTTTTTTCTGACTACGGTTTCAAAACCATGCACCATAATCCACTTCTTTCAACTCAGTAATACATTTTGGATGTGTACCTAGAGTTTAAAGCAGAAAAAACGGAACTTTTAGAATTTTCATTTTTTGACCAAAACGACAGCCCCGGGGGTTATAAACATGTTGATATGGTTGTGATTTTTTTTCTGACTGCGGTTTCAAAACCATGCACCAGAATCCACTTCTTTCAACTCAGTAATACATTTTGGATGTGTACCTAGAGTTTAAAGCAGAAAAAACGGAACTTTTAGAATTTTCATTTTTTGACCAAAACGACAGCCCCGGGGGTTATAAACATGTTGATATGGTTGTGATTTTTTTTCTGACTGCGGTTTCAAAACCATGCACCAGAATCCACTTCTTTCAACTCAGTAATACATTTTGGATGTGTACCTAGAGTTTAAAGCAGAAAAAACGGAACTTTTAGAATTTTCATTTTTTGACCAAAACGACAGCCCCGGGGATTATAAACATGTTGATATGGTTGTGATTTTTTTTCTGACTGCGGTTTCAAAACCATGCACCAGAATCCACTTCTTTCAACTCAGTAATACATTTTGGATGTGTACCTAGAGTTTAAAGCAGAAAAAACGGAACTTTTAGAATTTTCATTTTTTGACCAAAACGACAGCCCCGGGGGTTATAAACATGTTGATATGGTTGTGATTTTTTTTCTGACTGCGGTTTCAAAACCATGCACCAGAATCCACTTCTTTCAACTCAGTAATACATTTTGGATGTGTACCTAGAGTTTAAAGCAGAAAAAACTGAACTTTTAGAATTTTCATTTTTTGACCAAAACGACAGCCCCGGGGGTTATAAACATGTTGATATGGTTGTGATTTTTTTCTGACTGCGGTTTCAAAACCATGCACCAGAATCCACTTCTTTCAACTCAGTAATACATTTTGGATGTGTACCTAGAGTTTAAAGCAGAAAAAAACGGAACTTTTAGAATTTTCATTTTTTGACCAAAACGACAGCCCCGGGGGTTATAAACATGTTGATATGGTTGTGATTTTTTTTCTGACTGCGGTTTCAAAACCATGCACCAGAATCCACTTCTTTCAACTCAGTAATACATTTTGGATGTGTACCTAGAGTTTAAAGCAGAAAAACATGAACTTTTAGAATTTTCATTTTTTGACCAAAACGACAGCCCCGGGTTTATAAACATGTTGATATGGTTGTGATTTTTTTTCTGACTGCGGTTTCAAAACCATGCACCAGAATCCACTTCTTTCAACTCAGTAATACATTTTGGATGTGTACCTAGAGTTTAAAGCAGAAAAAACGGAACTTTTAGAATTTTCATTTTTTGACCAAAACGACAGCCCCGGGGGTTATAAACATGTTGATATGGTTGTGATTTTTTTTCTGACTGCGGTTTCAAAACCATGCACCAGAATCCACTTCTTTCAACTCAGTAATACATTTTGGATGTGTACCTAGAGTTTAAAGCAGAAAAAACGGAACTTTTAGAATTTTCATTTTTTGACCAAAACGACAGCCCCGGGGGTTATAAACATGTTGATATGGTTGTGATTTTTTTTCTGACTGCGGTTTCAAAACCATGCACCAGAATCCACTTCTTTCAACTCAGTAATACATTTTGGATGTGTACCTAGAGTTTAAAGCAGAAAAATCTGAACTTTTTGAATTTTCATTTGTTTGACCAAAACGACAGCCCCGGGGGTTATAAACATGTTGATATGGTTGTGATTTTTTTTCTGACTGCGGTTTCAAAACCATGCACCAGAATCCACTTCTTTCAACTCAGTAATACATTTTGGATGTGTACCTAGAGTTTAAAGCAGAAAAAACGGAACTTTTAGAATTTTCATTTTTTGACCAAAACGACAGCCCCGGGGGTTATAAACATGTTGATATGGTTGTGATTTTTTTTCTGACTGCGGTTTCAAAACCATGCACCAGAATCCACTTCTTTCAACTCAGTAATACATTTTGGATGTGTACCTAGAGTTTAAAGCAGAAAAAACTGAACTTTTAGAATTTTCATTTTTTGACCAAAACGACAGCCCCGGGGGTTATAAACATGTTGATATGGTTGTGATTTTTTTTCTGACTGCGGTTTCAAAACCATGCACCAGAATCCACTTCTTTCAACTCAGTAATTCATTTTGGATGTGTACCTAGAGTTTAAAGCAGAAAAAACGGAACTTTTAGAATTTTCATTTTTTGACCAAAACGACAGCCCCGGGGGTTATAAACATGTTGATTTGGTTGTGATTTTTTTTCTGACTGTGGTTTCAAAACCATGCACCAGAATCCACTTCTTTCAACTCAGTAATACATTTTGGATGTGTACCTAGAGTTTAAAGCAGAAAAACATGAACTTTTAGAATTTTCATTTTTTGACCAAAACGACAGCCCCGGGGGTTATAAACATGTTGATATGGTTGTGATTTTTTTTCTGACTGCGGTTTCAAAACCATGCACCAGAATCCACTTCTTTCAACTCAGTAATACATTTTGGATGTGTACCTAGAGTTTAAAGCAGAAAAACATGAACTTTTAGAATTTTCATTTTTTGACCAAAACGACAGCCCCGGGTTTATAAACATGTTGATATGGTTGTGATTTTTTTTCTGACTGCGGTTTCAAAACCATGCACCAGAATCCACTTCTTTCAACTCAGTAATACATTTTGGATGTGTACCTAGAGTTTAAAGCAGAAAAAACGGAACTTTTAGAATTTTCATTTTTTGACCAAAACGACAGCCCCGGGGGTTATAAACATGTTGATATGGTTGTGATTTTTTTTCTGACTGCGGTTTCAAAACCATGCACCAGAATCCACTTCTTTCAACTCAGTAATACATTTTGGATGTGTACCTAGAGTTTAAAGCAGAAAAAACGGAACTTTTAGAATTTTCATTTTTTGACCAAAACGACAGCCCCGGGGGTTATAAACATGTTGATATGGTTGTGATTTTTTTTCTGACTGCGGTTTCAAAACCATGCACCAGAATCCACTTCTTTCAACTCAGTAATACATTTTGGATGTGTACCTAGAGTTTAAAGCAGAAAAATCTGAACTTTTTGAATTTTCATTTGTTTGACCAAAACGACAGCCCCGGGGGTTATAAACATGTTGATATGGTTGTGATTTTTTTTCTGACTGCGGTTTCAAAACCATGCACCAGAATCCACTTCTTTCAACTCAGTAATACATTTTGGATGTGTACCTAGAGTTTAAAGCAGAAAAAACGGAACTTTTAGAATTTTCATTTTTTGACCAAAACGACAGCCCCGGGGGTTATAAACATGTTGATATGGTTGTGATTTTTTTTCTGACTGCGGTTTCAAAACCATGCACCAGAATCCACTTCTTTCAACTCAGTAATACATTTTGGATGTGTACCTAGAGTTTAAAGCAGAAAAAACTGAACTTTTAGAATTTTCATTTTTTGACCAAAACGACAGCCTCGGGGGTTATAAACATGTTGATATGGTTGTGATTTTTTTTCTGACTGCGGTTTCAAAACCATGCACCAGAATCCACTTCTTTCAACTCAGTAATTCATTTTGGATGTGTACCTAGAGTTTAAAGCAGAAAAAACGGAACTTTTAGAATTTTCATTTTTTGACCAAAACGACAGCCCCGGGGGTTATAAACATGTTGATTTGGTTGTGATTTTTTTTCTGACTGTGGTTTCAAAACCATGCACCAGAATCCACTTCTTTCAACTCAGTAATACATTTTGGATGTGTACCTAGAGTTTAAAGCAGAAAAACATGAACTTTTAGAATTTTCATTTTTTGACCAAAACGACAGCCCCAGGGGTTATAAACATGTTGATATGGATGTGATTTTTTTTCTGACTGCGGTTTCAAAACCATGCACCAGAATCCACTTCTTTCAACTCAGTAATACATTTTTGATGTGTACCTAGAGTTTAAAGCAGAAAAACATGAACTTTTAGAATTTTCATTTTTTGACCAAAACGACAGCCCCGGGGGTTATAAACATGTTGATATGGATGTGATTTTTTTTCTGACTGCGGTTTCAAAACCATGCACCAGAATCCACTTCTTTCAACTCAGTAATACATTTTGGATGTGTACCTAGAGTTTAAAGCAGAAAAAAACGGAACTTTTAGAATTTTCATTTTTTGACCAAAACGACAGCCCCGGGGGTTATTAACATGTTGATATGGTTGTGATTTTTTTTCTGACTGCGGTTTCAAAACCATGCACCAGAATCCACTTCTTTCAACTCAGTAATACATTTTGGATGTGTACCTAGAGTTTAAAGCAGAAAAAACGGAACTTTTAGAATTTTCATTTTTTGACCAAAACGACAGCCCCGGGGGTTATTAACATGTTGATATGGTTGTGATTTTTTTTCTGACTGCGGTTTCAAAACCATGCACCAGAATCCACTTCTTTCAACTCAGTAATACATTTTGGATGTGTACCTAGAGTATAAAGAAGAGAAACTTGAACTTTTAGAATTTTCATTTTTCGACCAAAACGACAGCCCCGGGGGTTATAAACATGTTGATATGGATGTGATTTTTTTTCTGACTGCGGTTTCAAAACCATGCACCAGAATCCACTTCTTTCAACTCAGTAATACATTTTGGATGTGTACCTAGAGTTTAAAGCAGAAAAACTGAACTTTTAGAATTTTCATTTTTTGACCAAAACGACAGCCCCGGGGGTTATAAACATGTTGATATGGTTGTGATTTTTTTTTCTGACTGCTGTTTCAAAACCATGCACCAGAATCCACTTCTTTCAACTCAGTAATACCTTTTGGTTGTGTACCTAGAGTATAAAGCAGAAAAAACGGAACTTTTAGAATTTTCATTTTTTGACCAAAACGACAGCCCCGGGGGTTATAAACATGTTGATATGGTTGTGATTTTTTTTCTGACTGCGGTTTCAAAACCATGCACCAGAATCCACTTCTTTCAACTCAGTAATACATTTTGGATGTGTACCTAGAGTTTAAAGCAGAAAAAAATGGAACTTTTAGAATTTTCATTTTTTGACCAAAACGACAGCCCCGGGGGTTATAAACATGTTGATATGGTTGTGATTTTTTTTCTGACTGTGGTTTCAAAACCATGCACCAGAATCCACTTCTTTCAACTCAGTAATACATTTTGGATGTGTACCTAGAGTTTAAAGCAGAAAAACATGAACTTTTAGAATTTTCATTTTTTGACCAAAACGAAAGCCCCAGGGGTTATAAACATGTTGATATGGATGTTATTTTTTTTCTGACTGCGGTTTCAAAACCATGCACCATAATCCACTTCTTTCAACTCAGTAATACATTTTGGATGTGTACCTAGAGTTTAAAGCAGAAAAAACGGAACTTTTAGAATTTTCATTTTTTGACCAAAACGACAGCCCCGGGGGTTATAAACATGTTGATATGGTTGTGATTTTTTTTCTGACTGCGGTTTCAAAACCATGCACCAGAATCCACTTCTTTCAACTCAGTAATACATTTTGGATGTGTACCTAGAGTTTAAAGCAGAAAAAACGGAACTTTTAGAATTTTCATTTTTTGACCAAAACGACAGCCCCGGGGGTTATAAACATGTTGATATGGTTGTGATTTTTTTTCTGACTGCGGTTTCAAAACCATGCACCAGAATCCACTTCTTTCAACTCAGTAATACATTTTGGATGTGTACCTAGAGTTTAAAGCAGAAAAATCTGAACTTTTAGAATTTTCATTTTTTGACCAAAACGACAGCCCCGGGGGTTATAAACATGTTGATATGGTTGTGATTTTTTTTCTGACTGCGGTTTCAAAACCATGCACCAGAATCCACTTCTTTCAACTCAGTAATACATTTTGGATGTGTACCTAGAGTTTAAAGCAGAAAAAACGGAACTTTTAGAATTTTCATTTTTTGACCAAAACGACAGCCCCGGGGGTTATAAACATGTTGATATGGTTGTGATTTTTTTTCTGACTGCGGTTTCAAAACCATGCACCAGAATCCACTTCTTTCAACTCAGTAATACATTTTGGATGTGTACCTAGAGTTTAAAGCAGAAAAAACTGAACTTTTAGAATTTTCATTTTTTGACCAAAACGACAGCCTCGGGGGTTATAAACATGTTGATATGGTTGTGATTTTTTTTCTGACTGCGGTTTCAAAACCATGCACCAGAATCCACTTCTTTCAACTCAGTAATACATTTTGGATGTGTACCTAGAGTTTAAAGCAGAAAAAACGGAACTTTTAGAATTTTCATTTTTTGACCAAAACGACAGCCCCGGGGGTTATAAACATGTTGATATGGTTGTGATTTTTTTTCTGACTGCGGTTTCAAAACCATGCACCAGAATCCACTTCTTTCAACTCAGTAATACATTTTGGATGTGTACCTAGAGTTTAAAGCAGAGAAACATGAACTTTTAGAATTTTCATTTTTCGACCAAAACGACAGCCCCGGGGGTTATAAACATGTTGATATGGTTGTGATTTTTTTTCTGACTGCGGTTTCAAAACCATGCACCAGAATCCACTTCTTTCAACTCAGTAATACATTTTGGATGTGTACCTAGAGTTTAAAGCAGAAAAAACGGAACTTTTAGAATTTTCATTTTTTGACCAAAACGACAGCCCCGGGGGTTATAAACATGTTGATATGGTTGTGATTTTTTTTCTGACTGCGGTTTCAAAACCATGCACCAGAATCCACTTCTTTCAACTCAGTAATACATTTTGGATGTGTACCTAGAGTTTAAAGCAGAAAAATCTGAACTTTTAGAATTTTCATTTTTTGACCAAAACGACAGCCCCGGGGGTTATAAACATGTTGATATGGTTGTGATTTTTTTTCTGACTGCGGTTTCAAAACCATGCACCAGAATCCACTTCTTTCAACTCAGTAATACATTTTGGATGTGTACCTAGAGTTTAAAGCAGAAAAAACGGAACTTTTAGAATTTTCATTTTTTGACCAAAACGACAGCCCCGGGGGTTATAAACATGTTGATATGGTTGTGATTTTTTTTCTGACTGCGGTTTCAAAACCATGCACCAGAATCCACTTCTTTCAACTCAGTAATACATTTTGGATGTGTACCTAGAGTTTAAAGCAGAAAAAACTGAACTTTTAGAATTTTCATTTTTTGACCAAAACGACAGCCTCGGGGGTTATAAACATGTTGATATGGTTGTGATTTTTTTTCTGACTGCGGTTTCAAAACCATGCACCAGAATCCACTTCTTTCAACTCAGTAATACATTTTGGATGTGTACCTAGAGTTTAAAGCAGAAAAAACGGAACTTTTAGAATTTTCATTTTTTGACCAAAACGACAGCCCCGGGGGTTATAAACATGTTGATTTGGTTGTGATTTTTTTTCTGACTGTGGTTTCAAAACCATGCACCAGAATCCACTTCTTTCAACTCAGTAATACATTTTGGATGTGTACCTAGAGTTTAAAGCAGAAAAACATGAACTTTTAGAATTTTCATTTTTTGACCAAAACGACAGCCCCGGGGGTTATAAACATGTTGATATGGATGTGATTTTTTTTCTGACTGCGGTTTCAAAACCATGCACCAGAATCCACTTCTTTCAACTCAGTAATACATTTTGGATGTGTACCTAGAGTTTAAAGCAGAAAAAAACGGAACTTTTAGAATTTTCATTTTTTGACCAAAACGACAGCCCCGGGGGTTATTAACATGTTGATATGGTTGTGATTTTTTTTCTGACTGCGGTTTCAAAACCATGCACCAGAATCCACTTCTTTCAACTCAGTAATACATTTTGGATGTGTACCTAGAGTTTAAAGCAGAAAAAACGGAACTTTTAGAATTTTCATTTTTTGACCAAAACGACAGCCCCGGGGGTTATTAACATGTTGATATGGTTGTGATTTTTTTTCTGACTGCGGTTTCAAAACCATGCACCAGAATCCACTTCTTTCAACTCAGTAATACATTTTGGATGTGTACCTAGAGTATAAAGCAGAGAAACTTGAACTTTTAGAATTTTCATTTTTCGACCAAAACGACAGCCCCGGGGGTTATAAACATGTTGATATGGATGTGATTTTTTTTCTGACTGCGGTTTCAAAACCATGCACCAGAATCCACTTCTTTCAACTCAGTAATACATTTTGGATGTGTACCTAGAGTTTAAAGCAGAAAAACGGAACTTTTAGAATTTTCATTTTTTGACCAAAACGACAGCCCCGGGGGTTATAAACATGTTGATATGGTTGTGATTTTTTTTTCTGACTGCTGTTTCAAAACCATGCACCAGAATCCACTTCTTTCAACTCAGTAATACCTTTTGGTTGTGTACCTAGAGTATAAAGCAGAAAAAACGGAACTTTTAGAATTTTCATTTTTTGACCAAAACGACAGCCCCGGGGGTTATAAACATGTTGATATGGTTGTGATTTTTTTTCTGACTGCGGTTTCAAAACCATGCACCAGAATCCACTTCTTTCAACTCAGTAATACATTTTGGATATGTACCTAGAGTTTAAAGCAGAAAAAACGAAACTTTTAGAATTTTCATTTTTTGACCAAAACGACAGCCCCGGGGGTTATAAACATGTTGATATGGTTGTGATTTTTTTTCTGACTGTGGTTTCAAAACAATGCACCAGAATCCACTTCTTTCAACTCATAAATACATTTTGGATGTGTACCTAGAGTTTAAAGCAGAAAAACATGAACTTTTAGAATTTTCATTTTTTGACCAAAACGAAAGCCCCAGGGGTTATAAACATGTTGATATGGATGTTATTTTTTTTCTGACTGCGGTTTCAAAACCATGCACCATAATCCACTTCTTTCAACTCAGTAATACATTTTGGATGTGTACCTAGAGTTTAAAGCAGAAAAAACGGAACTTTTAGAATTTTCATTTTTTGACCAAAACGACAGCCCCGGGGGTTATAAACATGTTGATATGGTTGTGATTTTTTTTCTGACTGCGGTTTCAAAACCATGCACCAGAATCCACTTCTTTCAACTCAGTAATACATTTTGGATGTGTACCTAGAGTTTAAAGCAGAAAAAACGGAACTTTTAGAATTTTCATTTTTTGACCAAAACGACAGCCCCGGGGGTTATAAACATGTTGATATGGTTGTGATTTTTTTTCTGACTGCGTTTTCCAAACCATGCACCAGAATCCACTTCTTTCAACTCAGTAATACATTTTGGATGTGTACCTAGAGTTTAAAGCAGAAAAAACGGAACTTTTAGAATTTTCATTTTTTGACCAAAACGACAGCCCCGGGGGTTATAAACATGTTGATATGGTTGTGATTTTTTTTCTGACTGCGGTTTCAAAACCATGCACCAGAATCCACTTCTTTCAACTCAGTAATACATTTTGGATGTGTACCTAGAGTTTAAAGCAGAAAAACATGAACTTTTAGAATTTTCATTTTTTGACCAAAACGACAGCCCCGGGGGTTATAAACATGTTGATATGGTTGTGATTTTTTTTCTGACTGCGGTTTCAAAACCATGCACCAGAATCCACTTCTTTCAACTCAGTAATACATTTTGGATGTGTACCTAGATTTTAAAGCAGAAAAAACGGAACTTTTAGAATTTTCATTTTTTGACCAAAACGACAGCCCCGGGGGTTATAAACATGTTGATATGGTTGTGATTTTTTTTCTGACTGCGGTTTCCAAACCATGCACCAGAATCCACTTCTTTCAACTCAGTAATACATTTTGGATGTGTACCTAGAGTTTAAAGCAGAAAAAACGGAACTTTTAGAATTTTCATTTTTTGACCAAAACGACAGCCCCGGGGGTTATAAACATGTTGATATGGTTGTGATTTTTTTTCTGACTGCGGTTTCAAAACCATGCACCAGAATCCACTTCTTTCAACTCAGTAATACATTTTGGATGTGTACCTAGAGTTTAAAGCAGAAAAACATGAACTTTTAGAATTTTCATTTTTTGACCAAAACGACAGCCCCGGGGGTTATAAACATGTTGATATGGTTGTGATTTTTTTTCTGACTGCGGTTTCAAAACCATGCACCAGAATCCACTTCTTTCAACTCAGTAATACATTTTGGATGTGTACCTAGATTTTAAAGCAGAAAAAACGGAACTTTTAGAATTTTCATTTTTTGACCAAAACGACAGCCCCGGGGGTTATAAACATGTTGATATGGTTGTGATTTTTTTTCTGACTGCGGTTTCAAAACCATGCACCAGAATCCACTTCTTTCAACTCAGTAATACATTTTGGATGTGTACCTAGAGTTTAAAGCAGAAAAAACGGAACTTTTAGAATTTTTATTTTTTGACCAAAACGACAGCCCCGGGGGTTATAAACATGTTGATATGGTTGTGATTTTTTTTCTGACTGCGGTTTCAAAACCATGCACCAGAATCCACTTCTTTCAACTCAGTAATACATTTTGGATGTGTACCTAGAGTTTAAAGCAGAAAAAACGGAACTTTTAGAATTTTCATTTTTTGACCAAAACGACAGCCCCGGGGGTTATAAACATGTTGATATGGTTGTGATTTTTTTTCTGACTGCGGTTTCAAAACCATGCACCAGAATCCACTTCTTTCAACTCAGTAATACATTTTGGATGTGTACCTAGAGTTTAAAGCAGAAAAACATGAAATTTTAGAATTTTCATTTTTTGACCAAAACGACAGCCCCGGGGGTTATAAACATGTTGATATGGTTGTGATTTTTTTTCTGACTGCGGTTTCAAAACCATGCACCAGAATCCACTTCTTTCAACTCAGTAATACATTTTGGATGTGTACCTAGATTTTAAAGCAGAAAAAACGGAACTTTTAGAATTTTCATTTTTTGACCAAAACGACAGCCCCGGGGGTTATAAACATGTTGATATGGTTGTGATTTTTTTTCTGACTGCGGTTTCAAAACCATGCACCAGAATCCACTTCTTTCAACTCAGTAATACATTTTGGATGTGTACCTAGAGTTTAAAGCAGAAAAAACGGAACTTTTAAAATTTTCATTTTTTGACCAAAACGCCAGCCCCGGGGGTTATAAACATGTTGATATGGTTGTGATTTTTTTTCTGACTGCGGTTTCAAAACCATGCACCAGAATCCACTTCTTTCAACTCAGTAATACATTTTGGATGTGTACCTAGAGTTTAAAGCAGAAAAAACGGAACTTTTAGAATTTTCATTTTTTGACCAAAACGACAGCCCCGGGGGTTATAAACATGTTGATATGGTTGTGATTTTTTTTCTGACTGCGGTTTCAAAACCATGCACCAGAATCCACTTCTTTCAACTCAGTAATACATTTTGGATGTGTACCTAGAGTTTAAAGCAGAAAAATCTGAACTTTTTGAATTTTCATTTGTTTGACCAAAACGACAGCCCCGGGGGTTATAAACATGTTGATATGGTTGTGATTTTTTTTCTGACTGCGGTTTCAAAACCATGCACCAGAATCCACTTCTTTCAACTCAGTAATACATTTTGGATGTGTACCTAGAGTTTAAAGCAGAAAAAACGGAACTTTTAGAATTTTCATTTTTTGACCAAAACGACAGCCCCGGGGGTTATAAACATGTTGATATGGTTGTGATTTTTTTTCTGACTGCGGTTTCAAAACCATGCACCAGAATCCACTTCTTTCAACTCAGTAATACATTTTGGATGTGTACCTAGAGTTTAAAGCAGAAAAAACTGAACTTTTAGAATTTTCATTTTTTGACCAAAACGACAGCCTCGGGGGTTATAAACATGTTGATATGGTTGTGATTTTTTTTCTGACTGCGGTTTCAAAACCATGCACCAGAATCCACTTCTTTCAACTCAGTAATACATTTTGGATGTGTACCTAGAGTTTATAGCAGAAAAAACGGAACTTTTAGAATTTTCATTTTTTGACCAAAACGACAGCCCCGGGGGTTATAAACATGTTGATTTGGTTGTGATTTTTTTTCTGACTGTGGTTTCAAAACCATGCACCAGAATCCACTTCTTTCAACTCAGTAATACATTTTGGATGTGTACCTAGAGTTTAAAGCAGAAAAACATGAACTTTTAGAATTTTCATTTTTTGACCAAAACGACAGCCCCAGGGGTTATAAACATGTTGATATGGATGTGATTTTTTTTCTGACTGCGGTTTCAAAACCATGCACCAGAATCCACTTCTTTCAACTCAGTAATACATTTTTGATGTGTACCTAGAGTTTAAAGCAGAAAAACATGAACTTTTAGAATTTTCATTTTTTGACCAAAACGACAGCCCCGGGGGTTATAAACATGTTGATATGGATGTGATTTTTTTTCTGACTGCGGTTTCAAAACCATGCACCAGAATCCACTTCTTTCAACTCAGTAATACATTTTGGATGTGTACCTAGAGTTTAAAGCAGAAAAAAACGAAACTTTTAGAATTTTCATTTTTTGACCAAAACGACAGCCCCGGGGGTTATTAACATGTTGATATGGTTGTGATTTTTTTTCTGACTGCGGTTTCAAAACCATGCACCAGAATCCACTTCTTTCAACTCAGTAATACATTTTGGATGTGTACCTAGAGTTTAAAGCAGAAAAAACGGAACTTTTAGAATTTTCATTTTTTGACCAAAACGACAGCCCCGGGGGTTATTAACATGTTGATATGGTTGTGATTTTTTTTCTGACTGCGGTTTCAAAACCATGCACCAGAATCCACTTCTTTCAACTCAGTAATACATTTTGGATGTGTACCTAGAGTATAAAGCAGAGAAACTTGAACTTTTAGAATTTTCATTTTTCGACCAAAACGACAGCCCCGGGGGTTATAAACATGTTGATATGGATGTGATTTTTTTTCTGACTGCGGTTTCAAAACCATGCACCAGAATCCACTTCTTTCAACTCAGTAATACATTTTGGATGTGTACCTAGAGTTTAAAGCAGAAAAACGGAACTTTTAGAATTTTCATTTTTTGACCAAAACGACAGCCCCGGGGGTTATAAACATGTTGATATGGTTGTGATTTTTTTTTCTGACTGCTGTTTCAAAACCATGCACCAGAATCCACTTCTTTCAACTCAGTAATACCTTTTGGTTGTGTACCTAGAGTATAAAGCAGAAAAAACGGAACTTTTAGAATTTTCATTTTTTGACCAAAACGACAGCCCCGGGGGTTATAAACATGTTGATATGGTTGTGATTTTTTTTCTGACTGCGGTTTCAAAACCATGCACCAGAATCCACTTCTTTCAACTCAGTAATACATTTTGGATGTGTACCTAGAGTTTAAAGCAGAAAAAAACGGAACTTTTAGAATTTTCATTTTTTGACCAAAACGACAGCCCCGGGGGTTATAAACATGTTGATATGGTTGTGATTTTTTTTCTGACTGTAGTTTCAAAACCATGCACCAGAATCCACTTCTTTCAACTCAGTAATACATTTTGGATGTGTACCTAGAGTTTAAAGCAGAAAAACATGAACTTTTAGAATTTTCATTTTTTGACCAAAACGAAAGCCCCAGGGGTTATAAACATGTTGATATGGATGTTATTTTTTTTCTGACTGCGGTTTCAAAACCATGCACCATAATCCACTTCTTTCAACTCAGTAATACATTTTGGATGTGTACCTAGAGTTTAAAGCAGAAAAAACGGAACTTTTAGAATTTTCATTTTTTGACCAAAACGACAGCCCCGGGGGTTATAAACATGTTGATATGGTTGTGATTTTTTTTCTGACTGCGGTTTCAAAACCATGCACCAGAATCCACTTCTTTCAACTCAGTAATACATTTTGGATGTGTACCTAGAGTTTAAAGCAGAAAAAACGGAACTTTTAGAATTTTCATTTTTTGACCAAAACGACAGCCCCGGGGGTTATAAACATGTTGATATGGTTGTGATTTTTTTTCTGACTGCGGTTTCAAAACCATGCACCAGAATCCACTTCTTTCAACTCAGTAATACATTTTGGATGTGTACCTAGAGTTTAAAGCAGAAAAAACGGAACTTTTAGAATTTTCATTTTTTGACCAAAACGACAGCCCCGGGGGTTATAAACATGTTGATATGGTTGTGATTTTTTTTCTGACTGCGGTTTCAAAACCATGCACCAGAATCCACTTCTTTCAACTCAGTAATACATTTTGGATGTGTACCTAGAGTTTAAAGCAGAAAAAACGGAACTTTTAGAATTTTCATTTTTTGACCAAAACGACAGCCCCGGGAATTATAAACATGTTGATATGGTTGTGATTTTTTTTCTGACTGCGGTTTCAAAACCATGCACCAGAATCCACTTCTTTCAACTCAGTAATACATTTTGGATGTGTACCTAGAGTTTAAAGCAGAAAAACATGAACTTTTAGAATTTTCATTTTTTGACCAAAACGACAGCCCCGGGGGTTATAAACATGTTGATATGGTTGTGATTTTTTTTCTGACTGCGGTTTCAAAACCATGCACCAGAATCCACTTCTTTCAACTCAGTAATACATTTTGGATGTGTACCTAGATTTTAAAGCAGAAAAAACGGAACTTTTAGAATTTTCATTTTTTGACCAAAACGACAGCCCCGGGGGTTATAAACATGTTGATATGGTTGTGATTTTTTTTCTGACTGCGGTTTCAAAACCATGCACCAGAATCCACTTCTTTCAACTCAGTAATACATTTTGGATGTGTACCTAGAGTTTAAAGCAGAAAAAACTGAACTTTTAGAATTTTCATTTTTTGACCAAAACGACAGCCCCGGGGGTTATAAACATGTTGATATGGTTGTGATTTTTTTTCTGACTGCGGTTTCAAAACCATGCACCAGAATCCACTTCTTTCAACTCAGTAATACATTTTGGATGTGTACCTAGAGTTTAAAGCAGAAAAAACGGAACTTTTAGAATTTTCATTTTTTGACCAAAACGACAGCCCCGGGGGTTATAAACATGTTGATATGGTTGTGATTTTTTTTCTGACTGCGGTTTCAAAACCATGCACCAGAATCCACTTCTTTCAACTCAGTAATACATTTTGGATGTGTACCTAGAGTTTAAAGCAGAAAAACATGAACTTTTAGAATTTTCATTTTTTGACCAAAACGACAGCCCCGGGGGTTATAAACATGTTGATATGGTTGTGATTTTTTTTCTGACTGCGGTTTCAAAACCATGCACCAGAATCCACTTCTTTCAACTCAGTAATACATTTTGGATGTGTACCTAGATTTTAAAGCAGAAAAAACGGAACTTTTAGAATTTTCATTTTTTGACCAAAACGACAGCCCCGGGGGTTATAAACATGTTGATATGGTTGTGATTTTTTTTCTGACTGCGGTTTCAAAACCATGCACCAGAATCCACTTCTTTCAACTCAGTAATACATTTTGGATGTGTACCTAGAGTTTAAAGCAGAAAAAACGGAACTTTTAAAATTTTCATTTTTTGACCAAAACGACAGCCCCGGGGGTTATAAACATGTTGATATGGTTGTGATTTTTTTTCTGACTGCGGTTTTAAAACCATGCACCAGAATCCACTTCTTTCAACTCAGTAATACATTTTGGATGTGTACCTAGAGTTTAAAGCAGAAAAAACGGAACTTTTAGAATTTTCATTTTTTGACCAAAACGACAGCCCCGGGGGTTATAAACATGTTGATATGGTTGTGATTTTTTTTCTGACTGCGGTTTCAAAACCATGCACCAGAATCCACTTCTTTCAACTCAGTAATACATTTTGGATGTGTACCTAGAGTTTAAAGCAGAAAAAACGGAACTTTTAGAATTTTCATTTTTTGACCAAAACGACAGCCCCGGGGGTTATAAACATGTTGATATGGTTGTGATTTTTTTTCTGACTGCGGTTTCAAAACCATGCACCAGAATCCACTTCTTTCAACTCAGTAATACATTTTGGATGTGTACCTAGAGTTTAAAGCAGAAAAAACGGAACTTTTAGAATTTTCATTTTTTGACCAAAACGACAGCCCCGGGGGTTATAAACATGTTGATATGGTTGTGATTTTTTTTCTGACTGCGGTTTCAAAACCATGCACCAGAATCCACTTCTTTCAACTCAGTAATACATTTTGGATGTGTACCTAGAGTTTAAAGCAGAAAAAACGGAACTTTTAGAATTTTCATTTTTTGACCAAAATGACAGCCCCGGGGGTTATAAACATGTTGATATGGTTGTGATTTTTTTTCTGACTGCGGTTTCAAAACCATGCACCAGAATCCACTTCTTTCAACTCAGTAATACATTTTGGATGTGTACCTAGAGTTTAAAGCAGAAAAAACGGAACTTTTAGAATTTTAATTTTTTGACCAAAACGACAGCCCCGGGGGTTATAAACATGTTGATATGGTTGTGATTTTTTTTCTGACTGTGGTTTCAAAACCATGCACCAGAATCCACTTCTTTCAACTCAGTAATACATTTTGGATGTGTACCTAGAGTTTAAAGCAGAAAAAACGGAACTTTTAGAATTTTCATTTTTTGACCAAAACGACAGCCCCGGGGGTTATAAACATGTTGATATGGTTGTGATTTTTTTTCTGACTGTGGTTTCAAAACCATGCACCAGAATCCACTTCTTTCAACTCAGTAATACATTTTGGATGTGTACCTAGAGTATAAAGCAGAGAAACTTGAACTTTTAGAATTTTCATTTTTCGACCAAAACGACAGCCCCGGGGGTTATAAACATGTTGATATGGATGTGATTTTTTTTCTGACTGCGGTTTCAAAACCATGCACCAGAATCCACTTCTTTCAACTCAGTAATACATTTTGGATGTGTACCTAGAGTTTAAAGCAGAAAAAACGGAACTTTTAGAATTTTCATTTTTTGACCAAAACGACAGCCCCGGGGGTTATAAACATGTTGATATGGTTGTGATTTTTTTTTCTGACTGCAGTTTCAAAACCATGCACCAGAATCCACTTCTTTCAAACTCAGTAATACCTTTTGGTTGTGTACCTAGAGTTTAAAGCAGAAAAAACGGAACTTTTAGAATTTTCATTTTTTGACCAAAACGACAGCCCCGGGGGTTATAAACATGTTGATATGGTTGTGATTTTTTTTCTGACTGCGGTTTCAAAACCATGCACCAGAATCCACTTCTTTCAACTCAGTAATACATTTTGGATGTGTACCTAGAGTTTAAAGCAGAAAAACATGAACTTTTAGAATTTTCATTTTTTGACCAAAACGACAGCCCCGGGGGTTATAAACATGTTGATATGGTTGTGATTTTTTTTCTGACTGCGGTTTCAAAACCATGCACCAGAATCCACTTCTTTCAACTCAGTAATACATTTTGGATGTGTACCTAGAGTTTAAAGCAGAAAAAACGGAACTTTTAGAATTTTCATTTTTTGACCAAAACGACAGCCCCGGGGGTTATAAACATGTTGATATGGTTGTGATTTTTTTTCTGACTGCGGTTTCAAAACCATGCACCAGAATCCACTTCTTTCAACTCAGTAATACATTTTGGATGTGTACCTAGAGTTTAAAGCAGAAAAAACGGAACTTTTAGAATTTTCATTTTTTGACCAAAACGACAGCCCCGGGGGTTATAAACATGTTGATATGGTTGTGATTTTTTTTCTGACTGCGGTTTCAAAACCATGCACCATAATCCACTTCTTTCAACTCAGTAATACATTTTGGATGTGTACCTAGAGTTTAAAGCAGTAAAAACGGAACTTTTTGAATTTTCATTTGTTTGACCAAAACGACAGCCCCGGGGGTTATAAACATGTTGATATGGTTGTGATTTTTTTTCTGACTGCGGTTTCAAAACCATGCACCAGAATCCACTTCTTTCAACTCAGTAATACATTTTGGATGTGTACCTAGAGTTTAAAGCAGAAAAAACGGAACTTTTAGAATTTTCATTTTTTGACCAAAACGACAGCCCCGGGGGTTATAAACATGTTGATATGGTTGTGATTTTTTTTCTGACTGCGGTTTCAAAACCATGCACCAGAATCCACTTCTTTCAACTCAGTAATACATTTTGGATGTGTACCTAGAGTTTAAAGCAGAAAAAACGGAACTTTTAGAATTTTCATTTTTTGACCAAAACGACAGCCCCGGGGGTTATAAACATGTTGATATGGTTGTGATTTTTTTTCTGACTGCGGTTTCAAAACCATGCACCAGAATCCACTTCTTTCAACTCAGTAATACATTTTGGATGTGTACCTAGAGTTTAAAGCAGAAAAACATGAACTTTTAGAATTTTCATTTTTTGACCAAAACGACAGCCCCGGGGGTTATAAACATGTTGATATGGTTGTGATTTTTTTTCTGACTGCGGTTTCAAAACCATGCACCAGAATCCACTTCTTTCAACTCAGTAATACATTTTGGATGTGTACCTAGAGTTTAAAGCAGAAAAACATGAACTTTTAGAATTTTCATTTTTTGACCAAAACGACAGCCCCGGGGGTTATAAACATGTTGATATGGTTGTGATTTTTTTTCTGACTGCGGTTTCAAAACCATGCACCAGAATCCACTTCTTTCAACTCAGTAATACATTTTGGATGTGTACCTAGAGTTTAAAGCAGAAAAAACGGAACTTTTAGAATTTTCATTTTTTGACCAAAACGACAGCCCCGGGGGTTATAAACATGTTGATATGGTTGTGATTTTTTTTCTGACTGCGGTTTCAAAACCATGCACCAGAATCCACTTCTTTCAACTCAGTAATACATTTTGGATGTGTACCTAGAGTTTAAAGCAGTAAAAACGGAACTTTTTGAATTTTCATTTGTTTGACCAAAACGACAGCCCCGGGGGTTATAAACATGTTGATATGGTTGTGATTTTTTTTCTGACTGCGGTTTCAAAACCATGCACCAGAATCCACTTCTTTCAACTCAGTAATACATTTTGGATGTGTACCTAGAGTTTAAAGCAGAAAAAACGGAACTTTTAGAATTTTCATTTTTTGACCAAAACGACAGCCCCGGGGGTTATAAACATGTTGATATGGTTGTGATTTTTTTTCTGACTGCGGTTTCAAAACCATGCACCAGAATCCACTTCTTTCAACTCAGTAATACATTTTGGATGTGTACCTAGAGTTTAAAGCAGAAAAAACGGAACTTTTAGAATTTTCATTTTTTGACCAAAACGACAGCCCCGGGGGTATAAACATGTTGATATGGTTGTGATTTTTTTTCTGACTGCGGTTTCAAAACCATGCACCAGAATCCACTTCTTTCAACTCAGTAATACATTTTGGATGTGTACCTAGAGTTTAAAGCAGAAAAAACGGAACTTTTAGAATTTTCATTTTTTGACCAAAACAACAGCCCCGGGGGTTATAAACATGTTGATATGGTTGTGATTTTTTTTCTGACTGTGGTTTCAAAACCATGCACCAGAATCCACTTCTTTCAACTCAGTAATACATTTTGGATGTGTACCTAGAGTTTAAAGCAGAAAAACATGAACTTTTAGAATTTTCATTTTTTGACCAAAACGACAGCCCCAGGGGTTATAAACATGTTGATATGGATGTGATTTTTTTTCTGACTGCGGTTTCAAAACCATGCACCAGAATCCACTTCTTTCAACTCAGTAATACATTTTGGATGTGTACCTAGAGTTTAAAGCAGAAAAACATGAACTTTTAGAATTTTCATTTTTTGACCAAAACGACAGCCCCGGGGGTTATTAACATGTTGATATGGTTGTGATTTTTTTTCTGACTGCGGTTTCAAAACCATGCACCAGAATCCACTTCTTTCAACTCAGTAATACATTTTGGATGTGTACCTAGAGTTTAAAGCAGAAAAAACGGAACTTTTAGAATTTTCATTTTTTGACCAAAACGACAGCCCCGGGGGTATAAACATGTTGATATGGTTGTGATTTTTTTTCTGACTGCGGTTTCAAAACCATGCACCAGAATCCACTTCTTTCAACTCAGTAATACATTTTGGATGTGTACCTAGAGTTTAAAGCAGAAAAAACGGAACTTTTAGAATTTTCATTTTTTGACCAAAACAACAGCCCCGGGGGTTATAAACATGTTGATATGGTTGTGATTTTTTTTCTGACTGTGGTTTCAAAACCATGCACCAGAATCCACTTCTTTCAACTCAGTAATACATTTTGGATGTGTACCTAGAGTTTAAAGCAGAAAAACATGAACTTTTAGAATTTTCATTTTTTGACCAAAACGACAGCCCCAGGGGTTATAAACATGTTGATATGGATGTGATTTTTTTTCTGACTGCGGTTTCAAAACCATGCACCAGAATCCACTTCTTTCAACTCAGTAATACATTTTGGATGTGTACCTAGAGTTTAAAGCAGAAAAACATGAACTTTTAGAATTTTCATTTTTTGACCAAAACGACAGCCCCGGGGGTTATTAACATGTTGATATGGTTGTGATTTTTTTTCTGACTGCGGTTTCAAAACCATGCACCAGAATCCACTTCTTTCAACTCAGTAATACATTTTGGATGTGTACCTAGAGTTTAAAGCAGAAAAAACGGAACTTTTAGAATTTTCATTTTTTGACCAAAACGACAGCCCCGGGGAAAATTAACATGTTGATATGGTTGTGATTTTTTTTCTGACTGCGGTTTCAAAACCATGCACCAGAATCCACTTCTTTCAACTCAGTAATACATTTTGGATGTGTACCTAGAGTATAAAGCAGAGAAACTTGAACTTTTAGAATTTTCATTTTTCGACCAAAACGACAGCCCCGGGGGTTATAAACATGTTGATATGGATGTGATTTTTTTTCTGACTGCGGTTTCAAAACCATGCACCAGAATCCACTTCTTTCAACTCAGTAATACATTTTGGATGTGTACCTAGAGTTTAAAGCAGAAAAAACGGAACTTTTAGAATTTTCATTTTTTGACCAAAACGACAGCCCCGGGGGTTATAAACATGTTGATATGGTTGTGATTTTTTTTTCTGACTGCGGTTTCAAAACCATGCACCAGAATCCACTTCTTTCAACTCAGTAATACCTTTTGGTTGTGTACCTAGAGTTTAAAGCAGAAAAAACGGAACTTTTAGAATTTTCATTTTTTGACCAAAACGACAGCCCCGGGGGTTATAAACATGTTGATATGGTTGTGATTTTTTTTCTGACTGCGGTTTCAAAACCATGCACCAGAATCCACTTCTTTCAACTCAGTAATACATTTTGGATGTGTACCTAGAGTTTAAAGCAGAAAAACATGAACTTTTAGAATTTTCATTTTTTGACCAAAACGACAGCCCCGGGGGTTATAAACATGTTGATATGGTTGTGATTTTTTTTCTGACTGCGGTTTCAAAACCATGCACCAGAATCCACTTCTTTCAACTCAGTAATACATTTTGGATGTGTACCTAGAGTTTAAAGCAGAAAAAACGGAACTTTTAGAATTTTCATTTTTTGACCAAAACGACAGCCCCGGGGGTTATAAACATGTTGATATGGTTGTGATTTTTTTTCTGACTGCGGTTTCAAAACCATGCACCAGAATCCACTTCTTTTAACTCAGTAATACATTTTGGATGTGTACCTAGAGTTTAAAGCAGAAAAAACTGAACTTTTAGAATTTTCATTTTTTGACCAAAACGACAGCCCCGGGGGTTATAAACATGTTGATATGGTTGTGATTTTTTTTCTGACTGCGGTTTCAAAACCATGCACCAGAATCCACTTCTTTCAACTCAGTAATACATTTTGGATGTGTACCTAGAGTTTAAAGCAGAAAAAACGGAACTTTTAGAATTTTCATTTTTTGACCAAAACGACAGCCCCGGGGGTATAAACATGTTGATATGGTTGTGATTTTTTTTCTGACTGCGGTTTCAAAACCATGCACCAGAATCCACTTCTTTCAACTCAGTAATACATTTTGGATGTGTACCTAGAGTTTAAAGCAGAAAAAACGGAACTTTTAGAATTTTCATTTTTTGACCAAAACAACAGCCCCGGGGGTTATAAACATGTTGATATGGTTGTGATTTTTTTTCTGACTGTGGTTTCAAAACCATGCACCAGAATCCACTTCTTTCAACTCAGTAATACATTTTGGATGTGTACCTAGAGTTTAAAGCAGAAAAACATGAACTTTTAGAATTTTCATTTTTTGACCAAAACGACAGCCCCAGGGGTTATAAACATGTTGATATGGATGTGATTTTTTTTCTGACTGCGGTTTCAAAACCATGCACCAGAATCCACTTCTTTCAACTCAGTAATACATTTTGGATGTGTACCTAGAGTTTAAAGCAGAAAAACATGAACTTTTAGAATTTTCATTTTTTGACCAAAACGACAGCCCCGGGGGTTATTAACATGTTGATATGGTTGTGATTTTTTTTCTGACTGCGGTTTCAAAACCATGCACCAGAATCCACTTCTTTCAACTCAGTAATACATTTTGGATGTGTACCTAGAGTTTAAAGCAGAAAAAACGGAACTTTTAGAATTTTCATTTTTTGACCAAAACGACAGCCCCGGGGGTATAAACATGTTGATATGGTTGTGATTTTTTTTCTGACTGCGGTTTCAAAACCATGCACCAGAATCCACTTCTTTCAACTCAGTAATACATTTTGGATGTGTACCTAGAGTTTAAAGCAGAAAAAACGGAACTTTTAGAATTTTCATTTTTTGACCAAAACAACAGCCCCGGGGGTTATAAACATGTTGATATGGTTGTGATTTTTTTTCTGACTGTGGTTTCAAAACCATGCACCAGAATCCACTTCTTTCAACTCAGTAATACATTTTGGATGTGTACCTAGAGTTTAAAGCAGAAAAACATGAACTTTTAGAATTTTCATTTTTTGACCAAAACGACAGCCCCAGGGGTTATAAACATGTTGATATGGATGTGATTTTTTTTCTGACTGCGGTTTCAAAACCATGCACCAGAATCCACTTCTTTCAACTCAGTAATACATTTTGGATGTGTACCTAGAGTTTAAAGCAGAAAAACATGAACTTTTAGAATTTTCATTTTTTGACCAAAACGACAGCCCCGGGGGTTATTAACATGTTGATATGGTTGTGATTTTTTTTCTGACTGCGGTTTCAAAACCATGCACCAGAATCCACTTCTTTCAACTCAGTAATACATTTTGGATGTGTACCTAGAGTTTAAAGCAGAAAAAACGGAACTTTTAGAATTTTCATTTTTTGACCAAAACGACAGCCCCGGGGAAAATTAACATGTTGATATGGTTGTGATTTTTTTTCTGACTGCGGTTTCAAAACCATGCACCAGAATCCACTTCTTTCAACTCAGTAATACATTTTGGATGTGTACCTAGAGTATAAAGCAGAGAAACTTGAACTTTTAGAATTTTCATTTTTCGACCAAAACGACAGCCCCGGGGGTTATAAACATGTTGATATGGATGTGATTTTTTTTCTGACTGCGGTTTCAAAACCATGCACCAGAATCCACTTCTTTCAACTCAGTAATACATTTTGGATGTGTACCTAGAGTTTAAAGCAGAAAAAACGGAACTTTTAGAATTTTCATTTTTTGACCAAAACGACAGCCCCGGGGGTTATAAACATGTTGATATGGTTGTGATTTTTTTTTCTGACTGCGGTTTCAAAACCATGCACCAGAATCCACTTCTTTCAACTCAGTAATACCTTTTGGTTGTGTACCTAGAGTTTAAAGCAGAAAAAACGGAACTTTTAGAATTTTCATTTTTTGACCAAAACGACAGCCCCGGGGGTTATAAACATGTTGATATGGTTGTGATTTTTTTTCTGACTGCGGTTTCAAAACCATGCACCAGAATCCACTTCTTTCAACTCAGTAATACATTTTGGATGTGTACCTAGAGTTTAAAGCAGAAAAACATGAACTTTTAGAATTTTCATTTTTTGACCAAAACGACAGCCCCGGGGGTTATAAACATGTTGATATGGTTGTGATTTTTTTTCTGACTGCGGTTTCAAAACCATGCACCAGAATCCACTTCTTTCAACTCAGTAATACATTTTGGATGTGTACCTAGAGTTTAAAGCAGAAAAAACGGAACTTTTAGAATTTTCATTTTTTGACCAAAACGACAGCCCCGGGGGTTATAAACATGTTGATATGGTTGTGATTTTTTTTCTGACTGCGGTTTCAAAACCATGCACCAGAATCCACTTCTTTTAACTCAGTAATACATTTTGGATGTGTACCTAGAGTTTAAAGCAGAAAAAACTGAACTTTTAGAATTTTCATTTTTTGACCAAAACGACAGCCCCGGGGGTTATAAACATGTTGATATGGTTGTGATTTTTTTTCTGACTGCGGTTTCAAAACCATGCACCAGAATCCACTTCTTTCAACTCAGTAATACATTTTGGATGTGTACCTAGAGTTTAAAGCAGAAAAAACGGAACTTTTAGAATTTTCATTTTTTGACCAAAACGACAGCCCCGGGGGTTATAAACATGTTGATATGGTTGTGATTTTTTTTCTGACTGCGGTTTCAAAACCATGCACCAGAATCCACTTCTTTCAACTCAGTAATACATTTTGGATGTGTACCTAGAGTTTAAAGCAGAAAAACATGAACTTTTAGAATTTTCATTTTTTGACCAAAACGACAGCCCCGGGGGTTATAAATATGTTGATATGGTTGTGATTTTTTTTCTGACTGCGGTTTCAAAACCATGCACCAGAATCCACTTCTTTCAACTCAGTAATACATTTTGGATGTGTACCTAGAGTTTAAAGCAGAAAAAACGGAACTTTTAGAATTTTCATTTTTTGACCAAAACGACAGCCCCGGGGGTTATAAACATGTTGATATGGTTGTGATTTTTTTTCTGACTGCGGTTTCAAAACCATGCACCAGAATCCACTTCTTTCAACTCAGTAATACATTTTGGATGTGTACCTAGAGTTTAAAGCAGAAAAAACGGAACTTTTAGAATTTTCATTTTTTGACCAAAACGACAGCCCCGGGGGTTATAAACATGTTGATATGGTTGTGATTTTTTTCTGACTGCGGTTTCAAAACCATGCACCAGAATCCACTTCTTTCAACTCAGTAATACATTTTGGATGTGTACCTAGAGTTTAAAGCAGAAAAAACGGAACTTTTAGAATTTTCATTTTTTGACCAAAACGACAGCCCCGGGGGTTATAAACATGTTGATATGGTTGTGATTTTTTTTCTGACTGCGGTTTCAAAACCATGCACCAGAATCCACTTCTTTCAACTCAGTAATACATTTTGGATGTGTACCTAGAGTTTAAAGCAGAAAAACATGAACTTTTAGAATTTTCATTTTTTGACCAAAACGACAGCCCCAGGGGTTATAAACATGTTGATATGGATGTGATTTTTTTTCTGACTGCGGTTTCAAAACCATGCACCAGAATCCACTTCTTTCAACTCAGTAATACATTTTGGATGTGTACCTAGAGTTTAAAGCAGAAAAACATGAACTTTTAGAATTTTCATTTTTTGACCAAAACGACAGCCCCGGGGGTTATAAACATGTTGATATGGATGTGATTTTTTTTCTGACTGCGGTTTCAAAACCATGCACCAGAATCCACTTCTTTCAACTCAGTAATACATTTTGGATGTGTACCTAGAGTTTAAAGCAGAAAAAACGGAACTTTTAGAATTTTCATTTTTTGACCAAAACGACAGCCCCGGGGGTTATTAACATGTTGATATGGTTGTGATTTTTTTTCTGACTGCGGTTTCAAAACCATGCACCAGAATCCACTTCTTTCAACTCAGTAATACATTTTGGATGTGTACCTAGAGTTTAAAGCAGAAAAAACGGAACTTTTAGAATTTTCATTTTTTGACCAAAACGACAGCCCCGGGGAAAATTAACATGTTGATATGGTTGTGATTTTTTTTCTGACTGCGGTTTCAAAACCATGCACCAGAATCCACTTCTTTCAACTCAGTAATACATTTTGGATGTGTACCTAGAGTATAAAGCAGAGAAACTTGAACTTTTAGAATTTTCATTTTTCGACCAAAACGACAGCCCCGGGGGTTATAAACATGTTGATATGGATGTGATTTTTTTTCTGACTGCGGTTTCAAAACCATGCACCAGAATCCACTTCTTTCAACTCAGTAATACATTTTGGATGTGTACCTAGAGTTTAAAGCAGAAAAAACGGAACTTTTAGAATTTTCATTTTTTGACCAAAACGACAGCCCCGGGGGTTATAAACATGTTGATATGGTTGTGATTTTTTTTTCTGACTGCGGTTTCAAAACCATGCACCAGAATCCACTTCTTTCAACTCAGTAATACCTTTTGGTTGTGTACCTAGAGTTTAAAGCAGAAAAAACGGAACTTTTAGAATTTTCATTTTTTGACCAAAACGACAGCCCCGGGGGTTATAAACATGTTGATATGGTTGTGATTTTTTTTCTGACTGCGGTTTCAAAACCATGCACCAGAATCCACTTCTTTCAACTCAGTAATACATTTTGGATGTGTACCTAGAGTTTAAAGCAGAAAAACATGAACTTTTAGAATTTTCATTTTTTGACCAAAACGACAGCCCCGGGGGTTATAAACATGTTGATATGGTTGTGATTTTTTTTCTGACTGCGGTTTCAAAACCATGCACCAGAATCCACTTCTTTCAACTCAGTAATACATTTTGGATGTGTACCTAGAGTTTAAAGCAGAAAAAACGGAACTTTTAAAATTTTCATTTTTTGACCAAAACGACAGCCCCGGGGGTTATAAACATGTTGATATGGTTGTGATTTTTTTTCTGACTGCGGTTTCAAAACCATGCACCAGAATCCACTTCTTTCAACTCAGTAATACATTTTGGATGTGTACCTAGAGTTTAAAGCAGAAAAAACGGAACTTTTAGAATTTTCATTTTTTGACCAAAACGACAGCCCCGGGGGTTATAAACATGTTGATATGGTTGTGATTTTTTTTCTGACTGCGGTTTCAAAACCATGCACCAGAATCCACTTCTTTCAACTCAGTAATACATTTTGGATGTGTACCTAGAGTTTAAAGCAGAAAAAACGGAACTTTTAGAATTTTCATTTTTTGACCAAAACGACAGCCCCGGGGGTTATAAACATGTTGATATGGTTGTGATTTTTTTTCTGACTGCGGTTTCAAAACCATGCACCAGAATCCACTTCTTTCAACTCAGTAATACATTTTGGATGTGTACCTAGAGTTTAAACCAGAAAAAACAGAACTTTTAGAATTTTCATTTTTTGACCAAAACGACAGCCCCGGGGGTTATAAACATGTTGATATGGTTGTGATTTTTTTTCTGACTGCGGTTTCAAAACCATGCACCAGAATCCACTTCTTTCAACTCAGTAATACATTTTGGATGTGTACCTAGAGTTTAAAGCAGAAAAACATGAACTTTTAGAATTTTCATTTTTTGACCAAAACGACAGCCCCGGGGGTTATAAACATGTTGATATGGTTGTGATTTTTTTTCTGACTGCGGTTTCAAAACCATGCACCAGAATCCACTTCTTTCAACTCAGTAATACATTTTGGATGTGTACCTAGAGTTTAAAGCAGAAAAAACGGAACTTTTAGAATTTTCATTTTTTGACCAAAACGACAGCCCCGGGGGTTATAAACATGTTGATATGGTTGTGATTTTTTTTCTGACTGCGGTTTCAAAACCATGCACCAGAATCCACTTCTTTCAACTCAGTAATACATTTTGGATGTGTACCTAGAGTTTAAAGCAGAAAAAACGGAACTTTTAGAATTTTCATTTTTTGACCAAAACGACAGCCCCGGGGGTTATAAACATGTTGATATGGTTGTGATTTTTTTTCTGACTGCGGTTTCAAAACCATGCACCAGAATCCACTTCTTTCAACTCAGTAATACATTTTGGATGTGTACCTAGAGTTTAAAGCAGTAAAAACGGAACTTTTTGAATTTTCATTTGTTTGACCAAAACGACAGCCCCGGGTTATAAACATGTTGATATGGTTGTGATTTTTTTTCTGACTGCGGTTTCAAAACCATGCACCAGAATCCACTTCTTTCAACTCAGTAATACATTTTGGATGTGTACCTAGAGTTTAAAGCAGAAAAAACGGAACTTTTAGAATTTTCATTTTTTGACCAAAACGACAGCCCCGGGGGTTATAAACATGTTGATATGGTTGTGATTTTTTTTCTGACTGCGGTTTCAAAACCATGCACCAGAATCCACTTCTTTCAACTCAGTAATACATTTTGGATGTGTACCTAGAGTTTAAAGCAGAAAAAACGGAACTTTTAGAATTTTCATTTTTTGACCAAAACGACAGCCCCGGGGGTTATAAACATGTTGATATGGTTGTGATTTTTTTTCTGACTGCGGTTTCAAAACCATGCACCAGAATCCACTTCTTTCAACTCAGTAATACATTTTGGATGTGTACCTAGAGTTTAAAGCAGAAAAACATGAACTTTTAGAATTTTCATTTTTTGACCAAAACGACAGCCCCAGGGGTTATAAACTTGTTGATATGGATGTGATTTTTTTTCTGACTGCGGTTTCAAAACCATGCACCAGAATCCACTTCTTTCAACTCAGTAATACATTTTGGATGTGTACCTAGAGTTTAAAGCAGAAAAACATGAACTTTTAGAATTTTCATTTTTTGACCAAAACGACAGCCCCGGGGGTTATAAACATGTTGATATGGATGTGATTTTTTTTCTGACTGCGGTTTCAAAACCATGCACCAGAATCCACTTCTTTCAACTCAGTAATACATTTTGGATGTGTACCTAGAGTTTAAAGCAGAAAAAACGGAACTTTTAGAATTTTCATTTTTTGACCAAAACGACAGCCCCGGGGAAAATTAACATGTTGATATGGTTGTGATTTTTTTTCTGACTGCGGTTTCAAAACCATGCACCAGAATCCACTTCTTTCAACTCAGTAATACATTTTGGATGTGTACCTAGAGTATAAAGCAGAGAAACTTGAACTTTTAGAATTTTCATTTTTCGACCAAAACGACAGCCCCGGGGGTTATAAACATGTTGATATGGATGTGATTTTTTTTCTGACTGCGGTTTCAAAACCATGCACCAGAATCCACTTCTTTCAACTCAGTAATACATTTTGGATGTGTACCTAGAGTTTAAAGCAGAAAAAACGGAACTTTTAGAATTTTCATTTTTTGACCAAAACGACAGCCCCGGGGGTTATAAACATGTTGATATTGATTTGATTTTTTTCTTACTGCGGTTTCAAAACCATGCACCAGAATCCACTTATTTCAACTCAGTAATACATTTTGGATGTGTACCTAGAGTTTAAAGCAGAAAAAACGGAACTTTTAGAATTTTCATTTTTTGACCAAAACGACAGCCCCGGGGGTTATAAACATGTTGATATGGTTGTGATTTTTTTTCTGACTGCGGTTTCAAAACCATGCACCAGAATCCACTTCTTTCAACTCAGTAATACATTTTGGATGTGTACCTAGAGTTTAAAGCAGAAAAAACTGAACTTTTAGAATTTTCATTTTTTGACCAAAACGACAGCCCCGGGGGTTATAAACATGTTGATATGGTTGTGATTTTTTTTCTGACTGCGGTTTCAAAACCATGCACCAGAATCCACTTCTTTCAACTCAGTAATACATTTTGGATGTGTACCTAGAGTTTAAAGCAGAAAAACATGAACTTTTAGAATTTTCATTTTTTGACCAAAACGACAGCCTCGGGGGTTATAAACATGTTGATATGGATGTGATTTTTTTTCTGACTGCGGTTTCAAAACCATGCACCAGAATCCACTTCTTTCAACTCAGTAATACATTTTGGATGTGTACCTAGAGTTTAAAGCAGAAAAAACGGAACTTTTAGAATTTTCATTTTTTGACCAAAACGACAGCCCCGGGGGTTATAAACATGTTGATATGGTTGTGATTTTTTTCTGACTGCGGTTTCAAAACCATGCACCAGAATCCACTTCTTTCAACTCAGTAATACATTTTGGATGTGTACCTAGAGTTTAAAGCAGAAAAAACTGAACTTTTAGAATTTTCATTTTCTGACCAAAACGACAGCCCCGGGGGTTATAAACATGTTGATATGGTTGTGATTTTTTTTCTGACTGCGGTTTCAAAACCATGCACCAGAATCCACTTCTTTCAACTCAGTAATACATTTTGGATGTGTACCTAGAGTTTAAAGCAGAAAAAACTGAACTTTTAGAATTTTCATTTTTTGACCAAAACGACAGCCCCGGGGGTTATAAACATGTTGATATGGTTGTGATTTTTTTTCTGACTACGGTTTCAAAACCATGCACCAGAATCCACTTCTTTCAACTCAGTAATACATTTTGGATGTGTACCTAGAGTTTAAAGCATAAAAAACGGAACTTTTAGAATTTTCATTTTTTGACCAAAACGACAGCCCCGGGGGTTATTAACATGTTGATATGGATGTGATTTTTTTTCTGACTGCGGTTTCAAAACCATGCACCAGAATCCACTTCTTTCAACTCAGTAATACATTTTGGATGTGTACCTAGAGTTTAAAGCAGAAAAAACGGAACTTTTAGAATTTTCATTTTTTGACCAAAACGACAGCCCCGGGGGTTATAAACATGTTGATATGGTTGTGATTTTTTTTTGACTGCGGTTTCAAAACCATGCACCAGAATCCACTTCTTTCAACTCAGTAATACATTTTGGATGTGTACCTAGAGTTTAAAGCAGAAAAAACGGAACTTTTAGAATTTTCATTTTTTGACCAAAACGACAGCCCCGGGGGTTATAAACATGTTGATATTGATGTGATTTTTTTCTTACTGCGGTTTCAAAACCATGCACCAGAATCCACTTCTTTCAACTCAGTAATACATTTTGGATGTGTACCTAGAGTTTAAAGCAGAAAAAACGGAACTTTTAGAATTTTCATTTTTTGACCAAAACGACAGCCCCGGGGGTTATAAACATGTTGATATGGTTGTGATTTTTTTTCTGACTGCGGTTTCAAAACCATGCACCAGAATCCACTTCTTTCAACTCAGTAATACATTTTGGATGTGTACCTAGAGTTTAAAGCAGAAAAAACTGAACTTTTAGAATTTTCATTTTTTTACCAAAACGACAGCCCCGGGGGTTATAAACATGTTGATATGGTTGTGATTTTTTTTCTGACTGCGGTTTCAAAACCATGCACCAGAATCCACTTCTTTCAACTCAGTAATACATTTTGGATGTGTACCTAGAGTTTAAAGCAGAAAAACATGAACTTTTAGAATTTTCATTTTTTGACCAAAACGACAGCCTCGGGGGTTATAAACATGTTGATATGGATGTGATTTTTTTTCTGACTGCGGTTTCAAAACCATGCACCAGAATCCACTTCTTTCAACTCAGTAATACATTTTGGATGTGTACCTAGAGTTTAAAGCAGAAAAAACGGAACTTTTAGAATTTTCATTTTTTGACCAAAACGACAGCCCCGGGGGTTATAAACATGTTGATATGGTTGTGATTTTTTTCTGACTGCGGTTTCAAAACCATGCACCAGAATCCACTTCTTTCAACTCAGTAATACATTTTGGATGTGTACCTAGAGTTTAAAGCAGAAAAAACTGAACTTTTAGAATTTTCATTTTCTGACCAAAACGACAGCCCCGGGGGTTATAAACATGTTGATATGGTTGTGATTTTTTTTCTGACTGCGGTTTCAAAACCATGCACCAGAATCCACTTCTTTCAACTCAGTAATACATTTTGGATGTGTACCTAGAGTTTAAAGCAGAAAAAACTGAACTTTTAGAATTTTCATTTTTTGACCAAAATGACAGCCCCGGGGGTTATAAACATGTTGATATGGTTGTGATTTTTTTTCTGACTACGGTTTCAAAACCATGCACCAGAATCCACTTCTTTCAACTCAGTAATACATTTTGGATGTGTACCTAGAGTTTAAAGCAGAAAAACATGAACTTTTAGAATTTTCATTTTTTGACCAAAACGACAGCCCCGGGGATTATAAACATGTTGATATGGATGTGATTTTTTTTCTGACTGCGGTTTCAAAACCATGCACCAGAATCCACTTCTTTCAACTCAGTAATACATTTTGGATGTGTACCTAGAGTTTAAAGCAGAAAAAACGGAACTTTTAGAATTTTCATTTTTTGACCAAAACGACAGCCCCGGGGGTTATTAACATGTTGATATGGTTGTGATTTTTTTTCTGACTGCGGTTTCAAAACCATGCACCAGAATCCACTTCTTTCAACTCAGTAATACATTTTGGATGTGTACCTGGAGTTTAAAGCAGAAAAAACGGAACTTTTAGAATTTTCATTTTTTGACCAAAACGACAGCCCCGGGGGTTATAAACATGTTGATATGGTTGTGATTTTTTTTCTGACTGCGGTTTCAAAACCAAGCACCAGAATCCACTTCTTTCAACTCAGTAATACATTTTGGATGTGTACCTAGAGTTTAAAGCAGAGAAACATGAACTTTTAGAATTTTCATTTTTCGACCAAAACGACAGCCCCGGGGGTTATAAACATGTTGATATGGATGTGATTTTTTTTCTGACTGCGGTTTCAAAACCATGCACCAGAATCCACTTCTTTCAACTCAGTAATACATTTTGGATGTGTACCTAGAGTTTAAAGCAGAAAAAACGGAACTTTTAGAATTTTCATTTTTTGACCAAAACGACAGCCCCGGGGGTTATAAACATGTTGATATGGTTGTGATTTTTTTTCTGACTGCGGTTTCAAAACCATGCACCAGAATCCACTTCTTTCAACTCAGTAATACCTTTTGGTTGTGTACCTAGAGTTTAAAGCAGAAAAAACGGAACTTTTAGAATTTTCATTTTTTGACCAAAACGACAGCCCCGGGGGTTATAAACATGTTGATATGGTTGTGATTTTTTTTCTGACTGTGGTTTCAAAACCATGCACCAGAATCCACTTCTTTCAACTCAGTAATACATTTTGGATGTGTACCTAGAGTTTAAAGCAGAAAAAACGGAACTTTTAGAATTTTCATTTTTTGACCAAAACGACAGCCCCAGGGGTTATAAACTTGTTGATATGGTTGTGATTTTTTTTTGACTGCGGTTTCAAAACCATGCACCAGAATCCACTTCTTTCAACTCAGTAATACATTTTGGATGTGTACCTAGAGTTTAAAGCAGAAAAAACGGAACTTTTAGAATTTTCATTTTTTGACCAAAACGACAGCCCCGGGGGTTATAAACATGTTGATATGGTTGTGATTTTTTTTCTGACTGCGGTTTCAAAACCATGCACCAGAATCCACTTCTTTCAACTCAGTAATACATTTTGGATGTGTACCTAGAGTTTAAAGCAGAGAAACATGAACTTTTAGAATTTTCATTTTTCGACCAAAACGACAGCCCCGGGGGTTATAAACATGTTGATATGGATGTGATTTTTTTTCTGACTGCGGTTTCAAAACCATGCACCAGAATCCACTTCTTTCAACTCAGTAATACATTTTGGATGTGTACCTAGAGTTTAAAGCAGAAAAAACGGAACTTTTAGAATTTTCATTTTTTGACCAAAACGACAGCCCCGGGGGTTATAAACATGTTGATATGGTTGTGATTTTTTTTCTGACTGCGGTTTCAAAACCATGCACCAGAATCCACTTCTTTCAACTCAGTAATACCTTTTGGTTGTGTACCTAGAGTTTAAAGCAGAAAAAACGGAACTTTTAGAATTTTCATTTTTTGACCAAAACGACAGCCCCGGGGGTTATAAACATGTTGATATGGTTGTGATTTTTTTTCTGACTGCGGTTTCAAAACCATGCACCAGAATCCACTTCTTTCAACTCAGTAATACATTTTGGATGTGTACCTAGAGTTTAAAGCAGAAAAAACGGAACTTTTAGAATTTTCATTTTTTGACCAAAACGACAGCCCCAGGGGTTATAAACTTGTTGATATGGTTGTGATTTTTTTTTGACTGCGGTTTCAAAACCATGCACCAGAATCCACTTCTTTCAACTCAGTAATACATTTTGGATGTGTACCTAGAGTTTAAAGCAGAAAAAACGGAACTTTTAGAATTTTCATTTTTTGACCAAAACGACAGCCCCGGGGGTTATAAACATGTTGATATTGATGTGATTTTTTTCTGACTGCGGTTTCAAAACCATGCACCAGAATCCACTTCTTTCAACTCAGTAATACATTTTGGATGTGTACCTAGAGTTTAAAGCAGAAAAAACTGAACTTTTAGAATTTTCATTTTTTGACCAAAACGACAGCCCCGGGGGTTATAAACATGTTGATATGGTTGTGATTTTTTTTCTGACTGCGGTTTCAAAACCATGCACCAGAATCCACTTCTTTCAACTCAGTAATACATTTTGGATGTGTACCTAGAGTTTAAAGCAGAAAAACATGAACTTTTAGAATTTTCATTTTTTGACCAAAACGACAGCCTCGGGGGTTATAAACATGTTGATATGGATGTGATTTTTTTTCTGACTGCGGTTTCAAAACCATGCACCAGAATCCACTTCTTTCAACTCAGTAATACATTTTGGATGTGTACCTAGAGTTTAAAGCAGAAAAAACGGAACTTTTAGAATTTTCATTTTTTGACCAAAACGACAGCCCCGGGGATTATAAACATGTTGATATGGATGTGATTTTTTTTCTGACTGCGGTTTCAAAACCATGCACCAGAATCCACTTCTTTCAACTCAGTAATACATTTTGGATGTGTACCTAGAGTTTAAAGCAGAAAAACGGAACTTTTAGAATTTTCATTTTTTGACCAAAACGACAGCCCCGGGGGTTATTAACATGTTGATATGGTTGTGATTTTTTTTCTGACTGCGGTTTCAAAACCATGCACCAGAATCCACTTCTTTCAACTCAGTAATACATTTTGGATGTGTACCTGGAGTTTAAAGCAGAAAAAACGGAACTTTTAGAATTTTCATTTTTTGACCAAAACGACAGCCCCGGGGGTTATAAACATGTTGATATGGTTGTGATTTTTTTTCTGACTGCGGTTTCAAAACCATGCACCAGAATCCACTTCTTTCAACTCAGTAATACATTTTGGATGTGTACCTAGAGTTTAAAGCAGAGAAACATGAACTTTTAGAATTTTCATTTTTCGACCAAAACGACAGCCCCGGGGGTTATAAACATGTTGATATGGATGTGATTTTTTTTCTGACTGCGGTTTCAAAACCATGCACCAGAATCCACTTCTTTCAACTCAGTAATACATTTTGGATGTGTACCTAGAGTTTAAAGCAGAAAAAACGGAACTTTTAGAATTTTCATTTTTTGACCAAAACGACAGCCCCGGGGGTTATAAACATGTTGATATGGTTGTGATTTTTTTTCTGACTGCGGTTTCAAAACCATGCACCAGAATCCACTTCTTTCAACTCAGTAATACCTTTTGGTTGTGTACCTAGAGTTTAAAGCAGAAAAAACGGAACTTTTAGAATTTTCATTTTTTGACCAAAACGACAGCCCCGGGGGTTATAAACATGTTGATATGGTTGTGATTTTTTTTCTGACTGCGGTTTCAAAACCATGCACCAGAATCCACTTCTTTCAACTCAGTAATACATTTTGGATGTGTACCTAGAGTTTAAAGCAGAAAAAACGGAACTTTTAGAATTTTCATTTTTTGACCAAAACGACAGCCCCAGGGGTTATAAACTTGTTGATATGGTTGTGATTTTTTTTTGACTGCGGTTTCAAAACCATGCACCAGAATCCACTTCTTTTAACTCAGTAATACATTTTGGATGTGTACCTAGAGTTTAAAGCAGAAAAAACGGAACTTTTAGAATTTTCATTTTTTGACCAAAACGACAGCCCCGGGGGTTATAAACATGTTGATATTGATGTGATTTTTTTCTGACTGCGGTTTCAAAACCATGCACCAGAATCCACTTCTTTCAACTCAGTAATACATTTTGGATGTGTACCTAGAGTTTAAAGCAGAAAAAACTGAACTTTTAGAATTTTCATTTTTTGACCAAAACGACAGCCCCGGGGGTTATAAACATGTTGATATGGTTGTGATTTTTTTTCTGACTGCGGTTTCAAAACCATGCACCAGAATCCACTTCTTTCAACTCAGTAATACATTTTGGATGTGTACCTAGAGTTTAAAGCAGAAAAACATGAACTTTTAGAATTTTCATTTTTTGACCAAAACGACAGCCTCGGGGGTTATAAACATGTTGATATGGATGTGATTTTTTTTCTGACTGCGGTTTCAAAACCATGCACCAGAATCCACTTCTTTCAACTCAGTAATACATTTTGGATGTGTACCTAGAGTTTAAAGCAGAAAAAACGGAACTTTTAGAATTTTCATTTTTTGACCAAAACGACAGCCCCGGGGGTTATAAACATGTTGATATGGATGTGATTTTTTTTCTGACTGCGGTTTCAAAACCATGCACCAGAATCCACTTCTTTCAACTCAGTAATACATTTTGGATGTGTACCTAGAGTTTAAAGCAGAAAAAACGGAACTTTTAGAATTTTCATTTTTTGACCAAAACGACAGCCCCGGGGGTTATTAACATGTTGATATGGTTGTGATTTTTTTTCTGACTGCGGTTTCAAAACCATGCACCAGAATCCACTTCTTTCAACTCAGTAATACATTTTGGATGTGTACCTGGAGTTTAAAGCAGAAAAAACGGAACTTTTAGAATTTTCATTTTTTGACCAAAACGACAGCCCCGGGGGTTATAAACATGTTGATATGGTTGTGATTTTTTTTCTGACTGCGGTTTCAAAACCATGCACCAGAATCCACTTCTTTCAACTCAGTAATACATTTTGGATGTGTACCTAGAGTTTAAAGCAGAGAAACATGAACTTTTAGAATTTTCATTTTTCGACCAAAACGACAGCCCCGGGGGTTATAAACATGTTGATATGGATGTGATTTTTTTTCTGACTGCGGTTTCAAAACCATGCACCAGAATCCACTTCTTTCAACTCAGTAATACATTTTGGATGTGTACCTAGAGTTTAAAGCAGAAAAAACGGAACTTTTAGAATTTTCATTTTTTGACCAAAACGACAGCCCCGGGGGTTATAAACATGTTGATATGGATGTGATTTTTTTTCTGACTGCGGTTTCAAAACCATGCACCAGAATCCACTTCTTTCAACTCAGTAATACATTTTGGATGTGTACCTAGAGTTTAAAGCAGAAAAAACGGAACTTTTAGAATTTTCATTTTTTGACCAAAACGACAGCCCCGGGGGTTATAAACATGTTGATATGGTTGTGATTTTTTTCTGACTGCGGTTTCAAAACCATGCACCAGAATCCACTTCTTTCAACTCAGTAATACATTTTGGATGTGTACCTAGAGTTTAAAGCAGAAAAAACTGAACTTTTAGAATTTTCATTTTCTGACCAAAACGACAGCCCCGGGGGTTATAAACATGTTGATATGGTTGTGATTTTTTTTCTGACTGCGGTTTCAAAACCATGCACCAGAATCCACTTCTTTCAACTCAGTAATACATTTTGGATGTGTACCTAGAGTTCAAAGCAGAAAAAACTGAACTTTTAGAATTTTCATTTTTTGACCAAAACGACAGCCCCAGGGGTTATAAACATGTTGATATGGTTGTGATTTTTTTTCTGACTACGGTTTCAAAACCATGCACCAGAATCCACTTCTTTCAACTCAGTATTACATTTTGGATGTGTACCTAGAGTTTAAAGCAGAAAAACATGAACTTTTAGAATTTTCATTTTTTGACCAAAACGACAGCCCCGGGGGTTATAAACATGTTGATATGGATGTGATTTTTTTTCTGACTGCGGTTTCAAAACCATGCACCAGAATCCACTTCTTTCAACTCAGTAATACATTTTGGATGTGTACCTAGAGTTTAAAGCAGAAAAAACGGAACTTTTAGAATTTTCATTTTTTGACCAAAACGACAGCCCCGGGGGTTATTAACATGTTGATATGGTTGTGATTTTTTTTCTGACTGCGGTTTCAAAACCATGCACCAGAATCCACTTCTTTCAACTCAGTAATACATTTTGGATGTGTACCTAGAGTTTAAAGCAGAGAAACATGAACTTTTAGAATTTTCATTTTTCGACCAAAACGACAGCCCCGGGGGTTATAAACATGTTGATATGGATGTGATTTTTTTTCTGACTGCGGTTTCAAAACCATGCACCAGAATCCACTTCTTTCAACTCAGTAATACATTTTGGATGTGTACCTAGAGTTTAAAGCAGAAAAAACGGAACTTTTAGAATTTTCATTTTTTGACCAAAACGACAGCCCCGGGGGTTATTAACATGTTGATATGGTTGTGATTTTTTTTCTGACTGCGGTTTCAAAACCATGCACCAGAATCCACTTCTTTCAACTCAGTAATACATTTTGGATGTGTACCTAGAGTTTAAAGCAGAGAAACATGAACTTTTAGAATTTTCATTTTTCGACCAAAACGACAGCCCCGGGGGTTATAAACATGTTGATATGGATGTGATTTTTTTTCTGACTGCGGTTTCAAAACCATGCACCAGAATCCACTTCTTTCAACTCAGTAATACATTTTGGATGTGTACCTAGAGTTTAAAGCAGAAAAAACGGAACTTTTAGAATTTTCATTTTTTGACCAAAACGACAGCCCCGGGGGTTATAAACATGTTGATATGGTTGTGATTTTTTTTCTGACTGCGGTTTCAAAACCATGCACCAGAATCCACTTCTTTCAACTCAGTAATACCTTTTGGTTGTGTACCTAGAGTTTAAAGCAGAAAAAACGGAACTTTTAAAATTTTAATTTTTTACCAAAACGACAGCCCCGGGGGTTATAAACATGTTGATATGGTTGTGATTTTTTTTCTGACTGCGGTTTCAAAACCATGCACCAGAATCCACTTATTTCAACTCAGTAATACATTTTGGATGTGTACCTAGAGTTTAAAGCAGAAAAAACGGAACTTTTAGAATTTTCATTTTTTGACCAAAACGACAGCCCCAGGGGTTATAAACTTGTTGATATGGTTGTGATTTTTTTTTGACTGCGGTTTCAAAACCATGCACCAGAATCCACTTCTTTCAACTCAGTAATACATTTTGGATGTGTACCTAGAGTTTAAAGCAGAAAAAACGGAACTTTTAGAATTTTCATTTTTTGACCAAAACGACAGCCCCGGGGGTTATAAACATGTTGATATTGATGTGATTTTTTTCTGACTGCGGTTTCAAAACCATGCACCAGAATCCACTTCTTTCAACTCAGTAATACATTTTGGATGTGTACCTAGAGTTCAAAGCAGAAAAAACTGAACTTTTAGAATTTTCATTTTTTGACCAAAACGACAGCCCCAGGGGTTATAAACATGTTGATATGGTTGTGATTTTTTTTCTGACTACGGTTTCAAAACCATGCACCAGAATCCACTTCTTTCAACTCAGTATTACATTTTGGATGTGTACCTAGAGTTTAAAGCAGAAAAACATGAACTTTTAGAATTTTCATTTTTTGACCAAAACGACAGCCCCGGGGGTTATAAACATGTTGATATGGATGTGATTTTTTTTCTGACTGCGGTTTCAAAACCATGCACCAGAATCCACTTCTTTCAACTCAGTAATACATTTTGGATGTGTACCTAGAGTTTAAAGCAGAAAAAACGGAACTTTTAGAATTTTCATTTTTTGACCAAAACGACAGCCCCGGGGGTTATTAACATGTTGATATGGTTGTGATTTTTTTTCTGACTGCGGTTTCAAAACCATGCACCAGAATCCACTTCTTTCAACTCAGTAATACATTTTGGATGTGTACCTAGAGTTTAAAGCAGAGAAACATGAACTTTTAGAATTTTCATTTTTCGACCAAAACGACAGCCCCGGGGGTTATAAACATGTTGATATGGATGTGATTTTTTTTCTGACTGCGGTTTCAAAACCATGCACCAGAATCCACTTCTTTCAACTCAGTAATACATTTTGGATGTGTACCTAGAGTTTAAAGCAGAAAAAACGGAACTTTTAGAATTTTCATTTTTTGACCAAAACGACAGCCCCGGGGGTTATTAACATGTTGATATGGTTGTGATTTTTTTTCTGACTGCGGTTTCAAAACCATGCACCAGAATCCACTTCTTTCAACTCAGTAATACATTTTGGATGTGTACCTAGAGTTTAAAGCAGAGAAACATGAACTTTTAGAATTTTCATTTTTCGACCAAAACGACAGCCCCGGGGGTTATAAACATGTTGATATGGATGTGATTTTTTTTCTGACTGCGGTTTCAAAACCATGCACCAGAATCCACTTCTTTCAACTCAGTAATACATTTTGGATGTGTACCTAGAGTTTAAAGCAGAAAAAACGGAACTTTTAGAATTTTCATTTTTTGACCAAAACGACAGCCCCGGGGGTTATAAACATGTTGATATGGTTGTGATTTTTTTTCTGACTGCGGTTTCAAAACCATGCACCAGAATCCACTTCTTTCAACTCAGTAATACCTTTTGGTTGTGTACCTAGAGTTTAAAGCAGAAAAAACGGAACTTTTAAAATTTTAATTTTTTACCAAAACGACAGCCCCGGGGGTTATAAACATGTTGATATGGTTGTGATTTTTTTTCTGACTGCGGTTTCAAAACCATGCACCAGAATCCACTTCTTTCAACTCAGTAATACATTTTGGATGTGTACCTAGAGTTTAAAGCAGAAAAAACGGAACTTTTAGAATTTTCATTTTTTGACCAAAACGACAGCCCCAGGGGTTATAAACTTGTTGATATGGTTGTGATTTTTTTTTGACTGCGGTTTCAAAACCATGCACCAGAATCCACTTCTTTCAACTCAGTAATACATTTTGGATGTGTACCTAGAGTTTAAAGCAGAAAAAACGGAACTTTTAGAATTTTCATTTTTTGACCAAAACGACAGCCCCGGGGGTTATAAACATGTTGATATTGATGTGATTTTTTTCTGACTGCGGTTTCAAAACCATGCACCAGAATCCACTTCTTTCAACTCAGTAATACATTTTGGATGTGTACCTAGAGTTTAAAGCAGAAAAAACTGAACTTTTAGAATTTTCATTTTTTGACCAAAACGACAGCCCCGGGGGTTATAAACATGTTGATATGGTTGTGATTTTTTTTCTGACTGCGGTTTCAAAACCATGCACCAGAATCCACTTCTTTCAACTCAGTAATACATTTTGGATGTGTACCTAGAGTTTAAAGCAGAAAAACATGAACTTTTAGAATTTTCATTTTTTGACCAAAACGACAGCCTCGGGGGTTATAAACATGTTGATATGGATGTGATTTTTTTTCTGACTGCGGTTTCAAAACCATGCACCAGAATCCACTTCTTTCAACTCAGTAATACATTTTGGATGTGTACCTAGAGTTTAAAGCAGAAAAAACGGAACTTTTAGAATTTTCATTTTTTGACCAAAACGACAGCCCCGGGGGTTATAAACATGTTGATATGGATGTGATTTTTTTTCTGACTGCGGTTTCAAAACCATGCACCAGAATCCACTTCTTTCAACTCAGTAATACATTTTGGATGTGTACCTAGAGTTTAAAGCAGAAAAAACGGAACTTTTAGAATTTTCATTTTTTGACCAAAACGACAGCCCCGGGGGTTATTAACATGTTGATATGGTTGTGATTTTTTTCTGACTGCGGTTTCAAAACCATGCACCAGAATCCACTTCTTTCAACTCAGTAATACATTTTGGATGTGTACCTGGAGTTTAAAGCAGAAAAAACGGAACTTTTAGAATTTTCATTTTTTGACCAAAACGACAGCCCCGGGGGTTATAAACATGTTGATATGGTTGTGATTTTTTTTCTGACTGCGGTTTCAAAACCATGCACCAGAATCCACTTCTTTCAACTCAGTAATACATTTTGGATGTGTACCTAGAGTTTAAAGCAGAGAAACATGAACTTTTAGAATTTTCATTTTTCGACCAAAACGACAGCCCCGGGGGTTATAAACATGTGGATATGGATGTGATTTTTTTTCTGACTGCGGTTTCAAAACCATGCACCAGAATCCACTTCTTTCAACTCAGTAATACATTTTGGATGTGTACCTAGAGTTTAAAGCAGAAAAAACGGAACTTTTAGAATTTTCATTTTTTGACCAAAACGACAGCCCCGGGGGTTATAAACATGTTGATATGGTTGTGATTTTTTTTCTGACTGCGGTTTCAAAACCATGCACCAGAATCCACTTCTTTCAACTCAGTAATACCTTTTGGTTGTGTACCTAGAGTTTAAAGCAGAAAAAACGGAACTTTTAGAATTTTCATTTTTTGACCAAAACGACAGCCCCGGGGGTTATAAACATGTTGATATGGTTGTGATTTTTTTTCTGACTGCGGTTTCAAAACCATGCACCAGAATCCACTTCTTTCAACTCAGTAATACATTTTGGATTTGTACCTAGAGTTTAAAGCAGAAAAAACGGAACTTTTAGAATTTTCATTTTTTGACCAAAACGACAGCCCCAGGGGTTATAAACTTGTTGATATGGTTGTGATTTTTTTTTGACTGCGGTTTCAAAACCATGCACCAGAATCCACTTCTTTCAACTCAGTAATACATTTTGGATGTGTACCTAGAGTTTAAAGCAGAAAAAACGGAACTTTTAGAATTTTCATTTTTTGACCAAAACGACAGCCCCGGGGGTTATAAACATGTTGATATTGATGTGATTTTTTTCTGACTGCGGTTTCAAAACCATGCACCAGAATCCACTTCTTTCAACTCAGTAATACATTTTGGATGTGTACCTAGAGTTTAAAGCAGAAAAAACTGAACTTTTAGAATTTTCATTTTTTGACCAAAACGACAGCCCCGGGGGTTATAAACATGTTGATATGGTTGTGATTTTTTTTCTGACTGCGGTTTCAAAACCATGCACCAGAATCCACTTCTTTCAACTCAGTAATACATTTTGGATGTGTACCTAGAGTTTAAAGCAGAAAAACATGAACTTTTAGAATTTTCATTTTTTGACCAAAACGACAGCCTCGGGGGTTATAAACATGTTGATATGGATGTGATTTTTTTTCTGACTGCGGTTTCAAAACCATGCACCAGAATCCACTTCTTTCAACTCAGTAATACATTTTGGATGTGTACCTAGAGTTTAAAGCAGAAAAAACGGAACTTTTAGAATTTTCATTTTTTGACCAAAACGACAGCCCCGGGGGTTATAAACATGTTGATATGGTTGTGATTTTTTTCTGACTGCGGTTTCAAAACCATGCACCAGAATCCACTTCTTTCAACTCAGTAATACATTTTGGATGTGTACCTAGAGTTTAAAGCAGAAAAAACTGAACTTTTAGAATTTTCATTTTCTGACCAAAACGACAGCCCCGGGGGTTATAAACATGTTGATATGGTTGTGATTTTTTTTCTGACTGCGGTTTCAAAACCATGCACCAGAATCCACTTCTTTCAACTCAGTAATACATTTTGGATGTGTACCTAGAGTTTAAAGCAGAAAAAACTGAACTTTTAGAATTTTCATTTTTTGACCAAAACGACAGCCCCGGGGGTTATAAACATGTTGATATGGTTGTGATTTTTTTTCTGACTACGGTTTCAAAACCATGCACCAGAATCCACTTCTTTCAACTCAGTAATACATTTTGGATGTGTACCTAGAGTTTAAAGCAGAAAAACATGAACTTTTAGAATTTTCATTTTTTGACCAAAACGACAGCCCCGGGGGTTATAAACATGTTGATATGGATGTGATTTTTTTTCTGACTGCGGTTTCAAAACCATGCACCAGAATCCACTTCTTTCAACTCAGTAATACATTTTGGATGTGTACCTAGAGTTTAAAGCAGAAAAAACGGAACTTTTAGAATTTTCATTTTTTGACCAAAACGACAGCCCCGGGGGTTATTAACATGTTGATATGGTTGTGATTTTTTTTCTGACTGCGGTTTCAAAACCATGCACCAGAATCCACTTCTTTCAACTCAGTAATACATTTTGGATGTGTACCTGGAGTTTAAAGCAGAAAAAACGGAACTTTTAGAATTTTCATTTTTTGACCAAAACGACAGCCCCGGGGGTTATAAACATGTTGATATGGTTGTGATTTTTTTTCTGACTGCGGTTTCAAAACCATGCACCAGAATCCACTTCTTTCAACTCAGTAATACATTTTGGATGTGTACCTAGAGTTTAAAGCAGAGAAACATGAACTTTTAGAATTTTCATTTTTCGACCAAAACGACAGCCCCGGGGGTTATAAACATGTTGATATGGATGTGATTTTTTTTCTGACTGCGGTTTCAAAACCATGCACCAGAATCCACTTCTTTCAACTCAGTAATACATTTTGGATGTGTACCTAGAGTTTAAAGCAGAAAAAACGGAACTTTTAGAATTTTCATTTTTTGACCAAAACGACAGCCCCGGGGGTTATAAACATGTTGATATGGTTGTGATTTTTTTTCTGACTGCGGTTTCAAAACCATGCACCAGAATCCACTTCTTTCAACTCAGTAATACATTTTGGATGTGTACCTAGAGTTTAAAGCAGAAAAAACGGAACTTTTAGAATTTTCATTTTTTGACCAAAACGACAGCCCCGGGGGTTATAAACATGTTGATATGGTTGTGATTTTTTTTCTGACTGCTGTTTCAAAACCATGCACCAGAATCCACTTCTTTCAACTCAGTAATACATTTTGGATGTGTACCTAGAGTTTAAAGCAGAAAAAACGGAACTTTTAGAATTTTCATTTTTTGACCAAAACGACAGCCCCGGGGGTTATAAACATGTTGATATGGTTGTGATTTTTTTTCTGACTGCGGTTTCAAAACCATGCACCAGAATCCACTTCTTTCAACTCAGTAATACCTTTTGGTTGTGTACCTAGAGTTTAAAGCAGAAAAAACGGAACTTTTAGAATTTTCATTTTTTGACCAAAACGACAGCCCCGGGGGTTATAAACATGTTGATATGGTTGTGATTTTTTTTCTGACTGCGGTTTCAAAACCATGCACCAGAATCCACTTCTTTCAACTCAGGAATACATTTTGGATGTGTACCTAGAGTTTAAAGCAGAAAAAACGGAACTTTTAGAATTTTCATTTTTTGACCAAAACGACAGCCCCGGGGGTTATAAACATGTTGATATGGTTGTGATTTTTTTTCTGACTGCGGTTTCAAAACCATGCACCAGAATCCACTTCTTTCAACTCAGTAATACATTTTGGATGTGTACCTAGAGTTTAAAGCAGAAAAAACGGAACTTTTAGAATTTTCATTTTTTGACCAAAACGACAGCCCCGGGGGTTATTAACATGTTGATATGGATGTGATTTTTTTTCTGACTGCGGTTTCAAAACCATGCACCAGAATCCACTTCTTTCAACTCAGTAATACATTTTGGATGTGTACCTAGAGTTTAAAGCAGAAAAAACGGAACTTTTAGAATTTTCATTTTTTGACCAAAACGACAGCCCCGGGGGTTATAAACATGTTGATATGGTTGTGATTTTTTTTTGACTGCGGTTTCAAAACCATGCACCAGAATCCACTTCTTTCAACTCAGTAATACATTTTGGATGTGTACCTAGAGTTTAAAGCAGAAAAAACGGAACTTTTAGAATTTTCATTTTTTGACCAAAACGACAGCCCCGGGGGTTATAAACATGTTGATATTGATGTGATTTTTTTCTTACTGCGGTTTCAAAACCATGCACCAGAATCCACTTCTTTCAACTCAGTAATACATTTTGGATGTGTACCTAGAGTTTAAAGCAGAAAAAACGGAACTTTTAGAATTTTCATTTTTTGACCAAAACGACAGCCCCGGGGGTTATAAACATGTTGATATGGTTGTGATTTTTTTTCTGACTGCGGTTTCAAAACCATGCACCAGAATCCACTTCTTTCAACTCAGTAATACATTTTGGATGTGTACCTAGAGTTTAAAGCAGAAAAAACTGAACTTTTAGAATTTTCATTTTTTGACCAAAACGACAGCCCCGGGGGTTATAAACATGTTGATATGGTTGTGATTTTTTTTCTGACTGCGGTTTCAAAACCATGCACCAGAATCCACTTCTTTCAACTCAGTAATACATTTTGGATGTGTACCTAGAGTTTAAAGCAGAAAAACATGAACTTTTAGAATTTTCATTTTTTGACCAAAACGACAGCCTCGGGGGTTATAAACATGTTGATATGGATGTGATTTTTTTTCTGACTGCGGTTTCAAAACCATGCACCAGAATCCACTTCTTTCAACTCAGTAATACATTTTGGATGTGTACCTAGAGTTTAAAGCAGAAAAAACGGAACTTTTAGAATTTTCATTTTTTGACCAAAACGACAGCCCCGGGGGTTATAAACATGTTGATATGGTTGTGATTTTTTTCTGACTGCGGTTTCAAAACCATGCACCAGAATCCACTTCTTTCAACTCAGTAATACATTTTGGATGTGTACCTAGAGTTTAAAGCAGAAAAAACTGAACTTTTAGAATTTTCATTTTCTGACCAAAACGACAGCCCCGGGGGTTATAAACATGTTGATATGGTTGTGATTTTTTTTCTGACTGCGGTTTCAAAACCATGCACCAGAATCCACTTCTTTCAACTCAGTAATACATTTTGGATGTGTACCTAGAGTTTAAAGCAGAAAAAACTGAACTTTTAGAATTTTCATTTTTTGACCAAAACGACAGCCCCGGGGGTTATAAACATGTTGATATGGTTGTGATTTTTTTTCTGACTACGGTTTCAAAACCATGCACCAGAATCCACTTCTTTCAACTCAGTAATACATTTTGGATGTGTACCTAGAGTTTAAAGCAGAAAAACATGAACTTTTAGAATTTTCATTTTTTGACCAAAACGACAGCCCCGGGGGTTATAAACATGTTGATATGGATGTGATTTTTTTTCTGACTGCGGTTTCAAAACCATGCACCAGAATCCACTTCTTTCAACTCAGTAATACATTTTGGATGTGTACCTAGAGTTTAAAGCAGAAAAAACGGAACTTTTAGAATTTTCATTTTTTGACCAAAACGACAGCCCCGGGGGTTATTAACATGTTGATATGGTTGTGATTTTTTTTCTGACTGCGGTTTCAAAACCATGCACCAGAATCCACTTCTTTCAACTCAGTAATACATTTTGGATGTGTACCTAGAGTTTAAAGCAGAGAAACATGAACTTTTAGAATTTTCATTTTTCGACCAAAACGACAGCCCCGGGGGTTATAAACATGTTGATATGGATGTGATTTTTTTTCTGACTGCGGTTTCAAAACCATGCACCAGAATCCACTTCTTTCAACTCAGTAATACATTTTGGATGTGTACCTATAGTTTAAAGCAGAAAAAACGGAACTTTTAGAATTTTCATTTTTTGACCAAAACGACAGCCCCGGGGGTTATAAACATGTTGATATGGTTGTGATTTTTTTTCTGACTGCGGTTTCAAAACCATGCACCAGAATCCACTTCTTTCAACTCAGTAATACCTTTTGGTTGTGTACCTAGAGTTTAAAGCAGAAAAAACGGAACTTTTAGAATTTTCATTTTTTGACCAAAACGACAGCCTCGGGGGTTATAAACATGTTGATATGGTTGTGATTTTTTTTCTGACTGCGGTTTCAAAACCATGCACCAGAATCCACTTCTTTCAACTCAGTAATACATTTTGGATGTGTACCTAGAGTTTAAAGCAGAAAAAACGGAACTTTTAGAATTTTCATTTTTTGACCAAAACGACAGCCCCAGGGGTTATAAACTTGTTGATATGGTTGTGATTTTTTTTTGACTGCGGTTTCAAAACCATGCACCAGAATCCACTTCTTTCAACTCAGTAATACATTTTGGATGTGTACCTAGAGTTTAAAGCAGAAAAAACGGAACTTTTAGAATTTTCATTTTTTGACCAAAACGACAGCCCCGGGGGTTATAAACATGTTGATATTGATGTGATTTTTTTCTGACTGCGGTTTCAAAACCATGCACCAGAATCCACTTCTTTCAACTCAGTAATACATTTTGGATGTGTACCTAGAGTTTAAAGCAGAAAAAACGGAACTTTTAGAATTTTCATTTTTTGACCAAAACGACAGCCCCGGGGGTTATAAACATGTTGATATGGTTGTGATTTTTTTTCTGACTGCGGTTTCAAAACCATGCACCAGAATCCACTTCTTTCAACTCAGTAATACATTTTGGATGTGTACCTAGAGTTTAAAGCAGAAAAAACTGAACTTTTAGAATTTTCATTTTTTGACCAAAACGACAGCCCCGGGGGTTATAAACATGTTAATATGGTTGTGATTTTTTTTCTGACTGCGGTTTCAAAACCATGCACCAGAATCCACTTCTTTCAACTCAGTAATACATTTTGGATGTGTACCTAGAGTTTAAAGCAGAAAAAACTGAACTTTTAGAATTTTCATTTTTTGACCAAAACGACAGCCCCGGGGGTTATAAACATGTTGATATGGTTGTGATTTTTTTTCTGACTGCGGTTTCAAAACCATGCACCAGAATCCACTTCTTTCAACTCAGTAATACATTTTGGATGTGTACCTAGAGTTTAAAGCAGAAAAACATGAACTTTTAGAATTTTCATTTTTTGACCAAAACGACAGCCTCGGGGGTTATAAACATGTTGATATGGATGTGATTTTTTTTCTGACTGCGGTTTCAAAACCATGCACCAGAATCCACTTCTTTCAACTCAGTAATACATTTTGGATGTGTACCTAGAGTTTAAAGCAGAAAAAACAGAACTTTTCGAATTTTCATTTTTTGACCAAAACGACAGCCCCGGGGGTTATAGACATGTTGATATGGTTGTGATTTTTTTTCTGACTGCGGTTTCAAAACCATGCACCAGAATCCACTTCTTTCAACTCAGTAATACATTTTGGATGTGTACCTACAGTTTAAAACAGAAAAAATCTGAACTTTTAGAATTTTCATTTTTTGACCAAAACGACAGCCCCGGGGGTTATAAAGATGTTGATATGGTTGTGATTTTTTTTCTGACTGCGGTTTCAAAACCATGCACCAGAATCCACTTCTTTCAACTCAGTAATACATTTTGGATGTGTACCTAGAGTTTAAAGCAGAAAAAATGGAACTTTTAGAATTTTCATTTTTTGACCAAAACGACAGCCCCGGGGGTTATAAACATGTTGATATGGTTGTGATTTTTTTCTGACTGCGGTTTCAAAACCATGCACCAGAATCCACTTCTTTCAACTCAGTAATACATTTTGGATGTGTACCTAGAGTTTAAAGCAGAAAAAACTGAACTTTTAGAATTTTCATTTTCTGACCAAAACGACAGCCCCGGGGGTTATAAACATGTTGATATGGTTGTGATTTTTTTTTTCTGACTGCGGTTTCAAAACCATGCACCAGAATCCACTTCTTTCAACTCAGTAATACATTTTGGATGTGTACCTAGAGTTTAAAGCAGAAAAACATGAACTTTTAGAATTTTCATTTTTTGACCAAAACGACAGCCTCGGGGGTTATAAACATGTTGATATGGATGTGATTTTTTTTCTGACTGCGGTTTCAAAACCATGCACCAGAATCCACTTCTTTCAACTCAGTAATACATTTTGGATGTGTACCTAGAGTTTAAAGCAGAAAAAACGGAACTTTTAGAATTTTCATTTTTTGACCAAAACGACAGCCCCGGGGGTTATAAACATGTTGATATGGTTGTGATTTTTTTCTGACTGCGGTTTCAAAACCATGCACCAGAATCCACTTCTTTCAACTCAGTAATACATTTTGGATGTGTACCTAGAGTTTAAAGCAGAAAAAACTGAACTTTTAGAATTTTCATTTTCTGACCAAAACGACAGCCCCGGGGGTTATAAACATGTTGATATGGTTGTGATTTTTTTTCTGACTGCGGTTTCAAAACCATGCACCAGAATCCACTTCTTTCAACTCAGTAATACATTTTGGATGTGTACCTAGAGTTTAAAGCAGAAAAAACTGAACTTTTAGAATTTTCATTTTTTGACCAAAACGACAGCCCCGGGGGTTATAAACATGTTGATATGGTTGTGATTTTTTTTCTGACTACGGTTTCAAAACCATGCACCAGAATCCACTTCTTTCAACTCAGTAATACATTTTGGATGTGTACCTAGAGTTTAAAGCAGAAAAACATGAACTTTTAGAATTTTCATTTTTTGACCAAAACGACAGCCCCGGGGGTTATAAACATGTTGATATGGATGTGATTTTTTTTCTGACTGCGGTTTCAAAACCATGCACCAGAATCCACTTCTTTCAACTCAGTAATACATTTTGGATGTGTACCTAGAGTTTAAAGCAGAAAAAACGGAACTTTTAGAATTTTCATTTTTTGACCAAAACGACAGCCCCGGGGGTTATTAACATGTTGATATGGTTGTGATTTTTTTTCTGACTGCGGTTTCAAAACCATGCACCAGAATCCACTTCTTTCAACTCAGTAATACATTTTGGATGTGTACCTGGAGTTTAAAGCAGAAAAAACGGAACTTTTAGAATTTTCATTTTTTGACCAAAACGACAGCCCCGGGGGTTATAAACATGTTGATATGGTTGTGATTTTTTTTCTGACTGCGGTTTCAAAACCATGCACCAGAATCCACTTCTTTCAACTCAGTAATACATTTTGGATGTGTACCTAGAGTTTAAAGCAGAGAAACATGAACTTTTAGAATTTTCATTTTTCGACCAAAACGACAGCCCCGGGGGTTATAAACATGTTGATATGGTTGTGATTTTTTTTCTGACTGCGGTTTCAAAACCATGCACCAGAATCCACTTCTTTCAACTCAGTAATACCTTTTGGTTGTGTACCTAGAGTTTAAAGCAGAAAAAACGGAACTTTTAGAATTTTCATTTTTTGACCAAAACGACAGCCCCGGGGGTTATAAACATGTTGATATGGTTGTGATTTTTTTTCTGACTGCGGTTTCAAAACCATGCACCAGAATCCACTTCTTTCAACTCAGTAATACATTTTGGATGTGTACCTAGAGTTTAAAGCAGAAAAAACGGAACTTTTAGAATTTTCATTTTTTGACCAAAACGACAGCCCCAGGGGTTATAAACTTGTTGATATGGTTGTGATTTTTTTTTGACTGCGGTTTCAAAACCATGCACCAGAATCCACTTCTTTCAACTCAGTAATACATTTTGGATGTGTACCTAGAGTTTAAAGCAGAAAAAACGGAACTTTTAGAATTTTCATTTTTTGACCAAAACGACAGCCCCGGGGGTTATAAACATGTTGATATTGATGTGATTTTTTTCTGATTGCGGTTTCAAAACCATGCACCAGAATCCACTTCTTTCAACTCAGTAATACATTTTGGATGTGTACCTAGAGTTTAAAGCAGAAAAAACGGAACTTTTAGAATTTTCATTTTTTGACCAAAACGACAGCCCCGGGGGTTATAAACATGTTGATATGGTTGTGATTTTTTTTCTGACTGCGGTTTCAAAACCATGCACCAGAATCCACTTCTTTCAACTCAGTAATACATTTTGGATGTGTACCTAGAGTTTAAAGCAGAAAAAACTGAACTTTTAGAATTTTCATTTTTTGACCAAAACGACAGCCCCGGGGGTTATAAACATGTTAATATGGTTGTGATTTTTTTTCTGACTGCGGTTTCAAAACCATGCACCAGAATCCACTTCTTTCAACTCAGTAATACATTTTGGATGTGTACCTAGAGTTTAAAGCAGAAAAAACTGAACTTTTAGAATTTTCATTTTTTGACCAAAACGACAGCCCCGGGGGTTATAAACATGTTGATATGGTTGTGATTTTTTTTCTGACTGCGGTTTCAAAACCATGCACCAGAATCCACTTCTTTCAACTCAGTAATACATTTTGGATGTGTACCTAGAGTTTAAAGCAGAAAAACATGAACTTTTAGAATTTTCATTTTTTGACCAAAACGACAGCCTCGGGGGTTATAAACATGTTGATATGGATGTGATTTTTTTTCTGACTGCGGTTTCAAAACCATGCACCAGAATCCACTTCTTTCAACTCAGTAATACATTTTGGATGTGTACCTAGAGTTTAAAGCAGAAAAAACAGAACTTTTCGAATTTTCATTTTTTGACCAAAACGACAGCCCCGGGGGTTATAGACATGTTGATATGGTTGTGATTTTTTTTCTGACTGCGGTTTCAAAACCATGCACCAGAATCCACTTCTTTCAACTCAGTAATACATTTTGGATGTGTACCTACAGTTTAAAACAGAAAAAATCTGAACTTTTAGAATTTTCATTTTTTGACCAAAACGACAGCCCCGGGGGTTATAAAGATGTTGATATGGTTGTGATTTTTTTTCTGACTGCGGTTTCAAAACCATGCACCAGAATCCACTTCTTTCAACTCAGTAATACATTTTGGATGTGTACCTAGAGTTTAAACCAGAAAAAACTGAACTTTTAGAATTTTCAGTTTTTGACCACAACGACAGCCCCGGGGGTTATAAACATGTTGATATGGTTGTGATTTTTTTTCTGACTGCGGTTTCAAAACCATGCACCAGAATCCACTTCTTTCAACTCAGTAATACATTTTGGATGTGTACCTAGAGTTTAAAGCAGAAAAAACGGAACTTTTAGAATTTTCATTTTTTGACCAAAACGACAGCCCCGGGGGTTATAAACATGTTGATATGGTTGTGATTTTTTTTCTGACTGCGGTTTCAAAACCATGCACCAGAATCCACTTCTTTCAACTCAGTAATACATTTTGGATGTGTACCTAGAGTTTAAAGCAGAAAAAAACCGAACTTTTAGAATTTTCATTTTTTGACCAAAACGACAGCCCCGGGGGTTATAAACATGTTGATATGGTTGTGATTTTTTTTCTGACTGTGGTTTCAAAACCATGCACCAGAATCCACTTCTTTCAACTCAGTAATACATTTTGGATGTGTACCTAGAGTTTAAAGCAGAAAAAAACGGAACTTTTAGAATTTTCATTTTTTGACCAAAACGACAGCCCCGGGGGTTATAAACATGTTGATATGGTTGTGATTTTTTTTCTGACTGCGGTTTCAAAACCATGCACCAGAATCCACTTCTTTCAACTCAGTAATACATTTTGGATGTGTACCTAGAGTTTAAAGCAGAAAAAACGGAACTTTTAGAATTTTCATTTTTTGACCAAAACGACAGCCCCGGGGGTTATAAACATGTTGATATGGTTGTGATTTTTTTTCTGACTGCGGTTTCAAAACCATGCACCAGAAGCCACTTCTTTCAACTCAGTAATACATTTTGGATGTGTACCTAGAGTTTAAAGCAGAAAAAACGGAACTTTTAGAATTTTCATTTTTTGACCAAAACGACAGCCCCGGGGGTTATAAACATGTTGATATGGTTGTGATTTTTTTTCTGACTGCGGTTTCAAAACCATGCACCAGAATCCACTTCTTTCAACTCAGTAATACATTTTGGATGTGTACCTAGAGTTTAAAGCAGAAAAAACGGAACTTTTAGAATTTTCATTTTTTGACCAAAACGACAGCCCCGGGGATTATAAACATGTTGATATGGTTGTGATTTTTTTTCTGACTGCGGTTTCAAAACCATGCACCAGAATCCACTTCTTTCAACTCAGTAATACATTTTGGATGTGTACCTAGAGTTTAAAGCAGAAAAAACGGAACTTTTAGAATTTTCATTTTTTGACCAAAACGACAGCCCCGGGGGTTATAAACATGTTGATATGGTTGTGATTTTTTTTCTGACTGCGGTTTCAAAACCATGCACCAGAATCCACTTCTTTCAACTCAGTAATACATTTTGGATGTGTACCTAGAGTTTAAAGCAGAAAAAAACGGAACTTTTAGAATTTTCATTTTTTGACCAAAACGACAGCCCCGGGGGTTATAAACATGTTGATATGGTTGTGATTTTTTTTCTGACTGCGGTTTCAAAACCATGCACCAGAATCCACTTCTTTCAACTCAGTAATACATTTTGGATGTGTACCTAGAGTTTAAAGCAGAAAAAACGGAACTTTTAGAATTTTCATTTTTTGACCAAAACGACAGCCCCGGGGATTATAAACATGTTGATATGGTTGTGATTTTTTTTCTGACTGCGGTTTCAAAACCATGCACCAGAATCCACTTCTTTCAACTCAGTAATACATTTTGGATGTGTACCTAGAGTTTAAAGCAGAAAAACATGAACTTTTAGAATTTTCATTTTTTGACCAAAACGACAGCCTCGGGGGTTATAAACATGTTGATATGGATGTGATTTTTTTTCTGACTGCGGTTTCAAAACCATGCACCAGAATCCACTTCTTTCAACTCAGTAATACATTTTGGATGTGTACCTAGAGTTTAAAGCAGAAAAAACAGAACTTTTCGAATTTTCATTTTTTGACCAAAACGACAGCCCCGGGGGTTATAGACATGTTGATATGGTTGTGATTTTTTTTCTGACTGCGGTTTCAAAACCATGCACCAGAATCCACTTCTTTCAACTCAGTAATACATTTTGGATGTGTACCTAGAGTTTAAAGCAGAAAAAACGGAACTTTTAGAATTTTCATTTTTTGACCAAAACGACAGCCCCGGGGGTTATAAACATGTTGATATGGTTGTGATTTTTTTTCTGACTGCGGTTTCAAAACCATGCACCAGAATCCACTTCTTTCAACTCAGTAATACATTTTGGATGTGTACCTACAGTTTAAAACAGAAAAAATCTGAACTTTTAGAATTTTCATTTTTTGACCAAAACGACAGCCCCGGGGGTTATAAAGATGTTGATATGGTTGTGATTTTTTTTCTGACTGCGGTTTCAAAACCATGCACCAGAATCCACTTCTTTCAACTCAGTAATACATTTTGGATGTGTACCTAGAGTTTAAACCAGAAAAAACTGAACTTTTAGAATTTTCAGTTTTTGACCACAACGACAGCCCCGGGGGTTATAAACATGTTGATATGGTTGTGATTTTTTTTCTGACTGCGGTTTCAAAACCATGCACCAGAATCCACTTCTTTCAACTCAGTAATACATTTTGGATGTGTACCTAGAGTTTAAAGCAGAAAAAACGGAATTTTTAGAATTTTCATTTTTTGACCAAAACGACAGCCCCGGGGGTTATAAACATGTTGATATGGTTGTGATTTTTTTTCTGACTGCGGTTTCAAAACCATGCACCAGAATCCACTTCTTTCAACTCAGTAATACATTTTGGATGTGTACCTAGAGTTTAAAGCAGAGAAACATGAACTTTTAGAATTTTCATTTTTTGACCAAAACGACAGCCCCGGGGGTTATAAACATGTTGATATGGTTGTGATTTTTTTTCTGACTGCGGTTTCAAAACCATGCACCAGAATCCACTTCTTTCAACTCAGTAATACATTTTGGATGTGTACCTAGAGTTTAAAGCAGAAAAAACGGAACATTTAGCATTTTCATTTTTTGACCAAAACGACAGCCCCGGGGGTTATAAACATGTTGATATGGTTGTGATTTTTTTTCTGACTGCGGTTTCAAAACCATGCACCAGAATCCACTTCTTTCAACTCAGTAATACATTTTGGATGTGTACCTAGAGTTTAAAGCAGAAAAAACGGAACTTTTAGAATTTTCATTTTTTGACCAAAACGACAGCCCCGGGGGTTATAAACATGTTGATATGGTTGTGATTTTTTTTCTGACTGTGGTTTCAAAACCATGCACCAGAATCCACTTCTTTCAACTCAGTAATACATTTTGGATGTGTACCTAGAGTTTAAAGCAGAAAAACATGAACTTTTAGAATTTTCATTTTTTGACCAAAACGACAGCCCCGGGGGTTATAAACATGTTGATAAGGATGTGATTTTTTTTCTGACTGCGGTTTCAAAACCATGCACCATAATCCACTTCTTTCAACTCAGTAATACATTTTGGATGTGTACCTAGAGTTTAAAGCAGAAAAAAACGGAACTTTTAGAATTTTCATTTTTTGACCAAAACGACAGCCCCGGGGGTTATAAACATGTTGATATGGTTGTGATTTTTTTTCTGACTGCGGTTTCAAAACCATGCACCAGAATCCACTTCTTTCAACTCAGTAATACATTTTGGATGTGTACCTAGAGTTTAAACCAGAAAAAAACCGAACTTTTAGAATTTTCATTTTTTGACCAAAACGACAGCCCCGGGGGTTATAAACATGTTGATATGGTTGTGATTTTTTTTCTGACTGTGGTTTCAAAACCATGCACCAGAATCCACTTCTTTCAACTCAGTAATACATTTTGGATGTGTACCTAGAGTTTAAAGCAGAAAAACATGAACTTTTAGAATTTTCATTTTTTGACCAAAACGACAGCCCCGGGGGTTATAAACATGTTGATAAGGATGTGATTTTTTTTCTGACTGCGGTTTCAAAACCATGCACCATAATCCACTTCTTTCAACTCAGTAATACATTTTGGATGTGTACCTAGAGTTTAAAGCAGAAAAAAACGGAACTTTTAGAATTTTCATTTTTTGACCAAAACGACAGCCCCGGGGGTTATAAACATGTTGATATGGTTGTGATTTTTTTTCTGACTGCGGTTTCAAAACCATGCACCAGAATCCACTTCTTTCAACTCAGTAATACATTTTGGATGTGTACCTAGAGTTTAAAGCAGAAAAAACGGAACTTTTAGAATTTTCATTTTTTGACCAAAACGACAGCCCCGGGGGTTATAAACATGTTGATATGGTTGTGATTTTTTTTCTGACTGCGGTTTCAAAACCATGCACCAGAAGCCACTTCTTTCAACTCAGTAATACATTTTGGATGTGTACCTAGAGTTTAAAGCAGAAAAAACGGAACTTTTAGAATTTTCATTTTTTGACCAAAACGACAGCCCCGGGGGTTATAAACATGTTGATATGGTTATTATTTTTTTTTTTTAACTGCGGTTTCAAAACCATGCACCAGAATCCACTTCTTTCAACTCAGTAATACATTTTGGATGTGTACCTAGAGTTTAAAGCAGAAAAAATGGAACTTTTAGAATTTTCATTTTTTGACCAAAACGACAGCACCGGGGGTTATAAACATGTTGATATGGTTGTGATTTTTTTTCTGACTGCGGTTTCAAAACCATGCACCAGAATCCACTTCTTTCAACTCAGTAATACATTTTGGATGTGTACCTAGAGTTTAAAGCAGAAAAACATGAACTTTTAGAATTTTCATTTTTTGACCAAAACGACAGCCCCGAGGGTTATAAACATGTTGATATGGTTGTGATTTTTTTTCTGACTGCGGTTTCAAAACCATGCACCAGAATCCACTTCTTTCAACTCAGTAATACATTTTGGATGTGTACCTAGAGTTTAAAGCAGAAAAAACGGAACTTTTAGAATTTTCATTTTTTGAACAAAACGACAGCCCCGGGGGTTATAAACATGTTGATATGGTTGTGATTTTTTTTCTGACTGCGGTTTCAAAACCATGCACCAGAATCCACTTCTTTCAACTCAGTAATACATTTTGGATGTGTACCTAGAGTTTAAAGCAGAAAAAACTGAACTTTTAGAATTTTCATTTTTTGACCAAAACGACAGCCCCAGGGGTTATAAACATGTTGATATGGATGTGATTTTTTTTCTGACTGCGGTTTCAAAACCATGCACCAGAATCCACTTCTTTCAACTCAGTAATAAATTTTGGATGTGTACCTAGAGTTTTAAGCAGAAAAAACGGAACTTTTAGAATTTTCATTTTTTGACCAAAACGACAGCCCCGGGGGTTATAAACATGTTGATATGGTTATTATTTTTTTTTTTTAACTGCGGTTTCAAAACCATGCACCAGAATCCACTTCTTTCAACTCAGTAATACATTTTGGATGTGTACCTAGAGTTTAAAGCAGAAAAAACGGAACTTTTAGAATTTTCATTTTTTGACCAAAACGACAGCAACGGGGGTTATAAACATGTTGATATGGTTGTGATTTTTTTTCTGACTGCGGTTTCAAAACCATGCACCAGAATCCACTTCTTTCAACTCAGTAATACATTTTGGATGTGTACCTAGAGTTTAAAGCAGAAAAACATGAACTTTTAGAATTTTCATTTTTTGACCAAAACGACAGCCCCGAGGGTTATAAACATGTTGATATGGTTGTGATTTTTTTTCTGACTGCGGTTTCAAAACCATGCACCAGAATCCACTTCTTTCAACTCAGTAATACATTTTGGATGTGTACCTAGAGTTTAAAGCAGAAAAAACGGAACTTTTAGAATTTTCATTTTTTGACCAAAACGACAGCCCCGGGGGTTATAAACATGTTGATATGGTTGTGATTTTTTTTCTGACTGCGGTTTCAAAACCATGCACCAGAATCCACTTCTTTCAACTCAGTAATACATTTTGGATGTGTACCTAGAGTTTAAAGCAGAAAAAACTGAACTTTTAGAATTTTCATTTTTTGACCAAAACGACAGCCCCAGGGGTTATAAACATGTTGATATGGATGTGATTTTTTTTCTGACTGCGGTTTCAAAACCATGCACCAGAATCCACTTCTTTCAACTCAGTAATAAATTTTGGATGTGTACCTAGAGTTTTAAGCAGAAAAAACGGAACTTTTAGAATTTTCATTTTTTGACCAAAACGACAGCCCCGGGGGTTATAAACATGTTGATATGGTTGTGATTTTTTTTCTGACTGCGGTTTCAAAACCATGCACCAGAATCCACTTCTTTCAACTCAGTAATACATTTTGGATGTGTACCTAGAGTTTAAAGCAGAAAAAAACGGAACTTTTAGAATTTTCATTTTTTGACCAAAACGACAGCCCAGGGGGTTATAAACATGTTGATATGGTTGTGATTTTTTTTCTGACTGTGGTTTCAAAACCATGCACCAGAATCCACTTCTTTCAACTCAGTAATACATTTTGGATGTGTACCTAGAGTTTAAAGCAGAAAAACATGAACTTTTAGAATTTTCATTTTTTGACCAAAACGAAAGCCCCAGGGGTTATAAACATGTTGATATGGATGTGATTTTTTTTCTGACTGCGGTTTCAAAACCATGCACCATAATCCACTTCTTTCAACTCAGTAATACATTTTGGATGTGTACCTAGAGTTTAAAGCAGAAAAAACGGAACTTTTAGAATTTTCATTTTTTGACCAAAACGACAGCCCCGGGGGTTATAAACATGTTGATATGGTTGTGATTTTTTTTCTGACTGCGGTTTCAAAACCATGCACCAGAATCCACTTCTTTCAACTCAGTAATACATTTTGGATGTGTACCTAGAGTTTAAAGCAGAAAAAACGGAACTTTTAGAATTTTCATTTTTTGACCAAAACGACAGCCCCGGGGGTTATAAACATGTTGATATGGTTGTGATTTTTTTTCTGACTGCGGTTTCAAAACCATGCACCAGAATCCACTTCTTTCAACTCAGTAATACATTTTGGATGTATACCTAGAGTTTAAAGCAGAAAAAACGGAACTTTTAGAATTTTCATTTTTTGACCAAAACGACAGCCCCGGGGATTATAAACATGTTGATATGGTTGTGATTTTTTTTCTGACTGCGGTTTCAAAACCATGCACCAGAATCCACTTCTTTCAACTCAGTAATACATTTTGGATGTGTACCTAGAGTTTAAAGCAGAAAAAACGGAACTTTTAGAATTTTCATTTTTTGACCAAAACGACAGCCCCGGGGGTTATAAACATGTTGATATGGTTGTGATTTTTTTTCTGACTGCGGTTTCAAAACCATGCACCAGAATCCACTTCTTTCAACTCAGTAATACATTTTGGATGTGTACCTAGAGTTTAAAGCAGAAAAAACGGAACTTTTAGAATTTTCATTTTTTGACCAAAACGACAGCCCCGGGGGTTATAAACATGTTGATATGGTTGTGATTTTTTTTCTGACTGCGGTTTCAAAACCATGCACCAGAATCCACTTCTTTCAACTCAGTAATACATTTTGGATGTGTACCTAGAGTTTAAAGCAGAAAAACATGAACTTTTAGAATTTTCATTTTTTGACCAAAACGACAGCCCCGGGGGTTATAAACATGTTGATATGGTTGTGATTTTTTTTCTGACTGCGGTTTCAAAACCATGCACCAGAATCCACTTCTTTCAACTCAGTAATACATTTTGGATGTGTACCTAGAGTTTAAAGCAGAAAAAACGGAACTTTTAGAATTTTCATTTTTTGACCAAAACGACAGCCCCGGGGGTTATAAACATGTTGATATGGTTGTGATTTTTTTTCTGACTGCGGTTTCAAAACCATGCACCAGAATCCACTTCTTTCAACTCAGTAATACATTTTGGATGTGTACCTAGAGTTTAAAGCAGAAAAAACGGAACTTTTAGAATTTTCATTTTTTGACCAAAACGACAGCCCCGGGGGTTATAAACATGTTGATATGGTTGTGATTTTTTTTCTGACTGCGGTTTCAAAACCATGCACCAGAATCCACTTCTTTCAACTCAGTAATACATTTTGGATGTGTACCTAGAGTTTAAAGCAGAAAAATCTGAACTTTTTGAATTTTCATTTGTTTGACCAAAACGACAGCCCCGGGGGTTATAAACATGTTGATATGGTTGTGATTTTTTTTCTGACTGCGGTTTCAAAACCATGCACCAGAATCCACTTCTTTCAACTCAGTAATACATTTTGGATGTGTACCTAGAGTTTAAAGCAGAAAAAACGGAACTTTTAGAATTTTCATTTTTTGACCAAAACGACAGCCCCGGGGGTTATAAACATGTTGATATGGTTGTGATTTTTTTTCTGACTGCGGTTTCAAAACCATGCACCAGAATCCACTTCTTTCAACTCAGTAATACATTTTGGATGTGTACCTAGAGTTTAAAGCAGAAAAAACTGAACTTTTAGAATTTTCATTTTTTGACCAAAACGACAGCCTCGGGGGTTATAAACATGTTGATATGGTTGTGATTTTTTTTCTGACTGCGGTTTCAAAACCATGCACCAGAATCCACTTCTTTCAACTCAGTAATACATTTTGGATGTGTACCTAGAGTTTAAAGCAGAAAAATCTGAACTTTTTGAATTTTCATTTGTTTGACCAAAACGACAGCCCCGGGGGTTATAAACATGTTGATATGGTTGTGATTTTTTTTCTGACTGCGGTTTCAAAACCATGCACCAGAATCCACTTCTTTCAACTCAGTAATACATTTTGGATGTGTACCTAGAGTTTAAAGCAGAAAAAACGGAACTTTTAGAATTTTAATTTTTTGACCAAAACGACAGCCCCGGGGGTTATAAACATGTTGATATGGTTGTGATTTTTTTTCTGACTGCGGTTTCAAAACCATGCACCAGAATCCACTTCTTTCAACTCAGTAATACATTTTGGATGTGTACCTAGAGTTTAAAGCAGAAAAAACTGAACTTTTAGAATTTTCATTTTTTGACCAAAACGACAGCCTCGGGGGTTATAAACATGTTGATATGGTTGTGATTTTTTTTCTGACTGCGGTTTCAAAACCATGCACCAGAATCCACTTCTTTCAACTCAGTAATACATTTTGGATGTGTACCTAGAGTTTAAAGCAGAAAAAACGGAACTTTTAGAATTTTCATTTTTTTACCAAAACGACAGCCCCGGGGGTTATAAACATGTTGATATGGTTTTGATTTTTTTTCTGACTGCAGTTTCAAAACCATGCACCAGAATCCACTTCTTTCAACTCAGTAATACATTTTGGATGTGTACCTAGAGTTTAAAGCAGAAAAAAACGGAACTTTTAGAATTTTCATTTTTTGACCAAAACGACAGCCCAGGGGGTTATAAACATGTTGATATGGTTGTGATTTTTTTTCTGACTGTGGTTTCAAAACCATGCACCAGAATCCACTTCTTTCAACTCAGTAATACATTTTGGATGTGTACCTAGAGTTTAAAGCAGAAAAACATGAACTTTTAGAATTTTCATTTTTTGACCAAAACGAAAGCTCTAGGGGTTATAAACATGTTGATATGGATGTGATTTTTTTTCTGACTGCGGTTTCAAAACCATGCACCATAATCCACTTCTTTCAACTCAGTAATACATTTTGGATGTGTACCTAGAGTTTAAAGCAGAAAAAACGGAACTTTTAGAATTTTCATTTTTTGACCGAAACGACAGCCCCGGGGGTTATAAACATGTTGATATGGTTGTGATTTTTTTTCTGACTGCGGTTTCAAAACCATGCACCAGAATCCACTTCTTTCAACTCAGTAATACATTTTGGATGTGTACCTAGAGTTTAAAGCAGAAAAAACGGAACTTTTAGAATTTTCATTTTTTGACCAAAATGACAGCCCCGGGGGTTATAAACATGTTGATATGGTTGTGATTTTTTTTCTGACTGCGGTTTCAAAACCATGCACCAGAATCCACTTCTTTCAACTCAGTAATACATTTTGGATGTATACCTAGAGTTTAAAGCAGAAAAAACGGAACTTTTAGAATTTTCATTTTTTGACCAAAACGACAGCCCCGGGGATTATAAACATGTTGATATGGTTGTGATTTTTTTTCTGACTGCGGTTTCAAAACCATGCACCAGAATCCACTTCTTTCAACTCAGTAATACATTTTGGATGTGTACCTAGAGTTTAAAGCAGAAAAAACGGAACTTTTAGAATTTTCATTTTTTGACCAAAACGACAGCCCCGGGGGTTATAAACATGTTGATATGGTTGTGATTTTTTTTCTGACTGCGGTTTCAAAACCATGCACCAGAATCCACTTCTTTCAACTCAGTAATACATTTTGGATGTGTACCTAGAGTTTAAAGCAGAAAAAACGGAACTTTTAGAATTTTCATTTTTTGACCAAAACGACAGCCCCGGGGGTTATAAACATGTTGATATGGTTGTGATTTTTTTTCTGACTGCGGTTTCAAAACCATGCACCAGAATCCACTTCTTTCAACTCAGTAATACATTTTGGATGTGTACCTAGAGTTTAAAGCAGAAAAACATGAACTTTTAGAATTTTCATTTTTTGACCAAAACGACAGCCCCGGGGGTTATAAACATGTTGATATGGTTGTGATTTTTTTTCTGACTGCGGTTTCAAAACCATGCACCAGAATCCACTTCTTTCAACTCAGTAATACATTTTGGATGTGTACCTAGAGTTTAAAGCAGAAAAAACTGAACTTTTAGAATTTTCATTTTTTGACCAAAACGACAGCCCCGGGGGTTATAAACATGTTGATATGGTTGTGATTTTTTTTCTGACTGCGGTTTCAAAACCATGCACCAGAATCCACTTCTTTCAACTCAGTAATACATTTTGGATGTGTACCTAGAGTTTAAAGCAGAAAAAAACGGAACTTTTAGAATTTTCATTTGTTTGACCAAAACGACAGCCCCGGGGGTTATTAACATGTTGATATGGTTGTGATTTTTTTTCTGACTGCGGTTTCAAAACCATGCACCAGAATCCACTTCTTTCAACTCAGTAATACATTTTGGATGTGTACCTAGAGTATAAAGCAGAGAAACTTGAACTTTTAGAATTTTCATTTTTCGACCAAAACGACAGCCCCGGGGGTTATAAACATGTTGATATGGATGTGATTTTTTTTCTGACTGCGGTTTCAAAACCATGCACCAGAATCCACTTCTTTCAACTCAGTAATACATTTTGGATGTGTACCTAGAGTTTAAAGCAGAAAAACGGAACTTTTAGAATTTTCATTTTTTGACCAAAACGACAGCCCCGGGGGTTATAAACATGTTGATATGGTTGTGATTTTTTTTCTGACTGCTGTTTCAAAACCATGCACCAGAATCCACTTCTTTCAACTCAGTAATACCTTTTGGTTGTGTACCTAGAGTATAAAGCAGAAAAAACGGAACTTTTAGAATTTTCATTTTTTGACCAAAACGACAGCCCCGGGGGTTATAAACATGTTGATATGGTTGTGATTTTTTTTCTGACTGCGGTTTCAAAACCATGCACCAGAATCCACTTCTTTCAACTAAGTAATACATTTTGGATGTGTACCTAGAGTTTAAAGCAGAAAAAAACGGAACTTTTAGAATTTTCATTTTTTGACCAAAACGACAGCCCCGGGGGTTATAAACATGTTGATATGGTTGTGATTTTTTTTCTGACTGTGGTTTCAAAACCATGCACCAGAATCCACTTCTTTCAACTCAGTAATACATTTTGGATGTGTACCTAGAGTTTAAAGCAGAAAAACATGAACTTTTAGAATTTTCATTTTTTGACCAAAACGAAAGCCCCAGGGGTTATAAACATGTTGATATGGATGTTATTTTTTTTCTGACTGCGGTTTCAAAACCATGCACCATAATCCACTTCTTTCAACTCAGTAATACATTTTGGATGTGTACCTAGAGTTTAAAGCAGAAAAAACGGAACTTTTAGAATTTTCATTTTTTGACCAAAACGACAGCCCCGGGGGTTATAAACATGTTGATATGGTTGTGATTTTTTTTCTGACTGCGGTTTCAAAACCATGCACCAGAATCCACTTCTTTCAACTCAGTAATACATTTTGGATGTGTACCTAGAGTTTAAAGCAGAAAAAACGGAACTTTTAGAATTTTCATTTTTTGACCAAAACGACAGCCCCGGGGGTTATAAACATGTTGATATGGTTGTGATTTTTTTTCTGACTGCGGTTTCAAAACCATGCACCAGAATCCACTTCTTTCAACTCAGTAATACATTTTGGATGTGTACCTAGAGTTTAAAGCAGAAAAAACTGAACTTTTAAAATTTTCATTTTTTGACCAAAACGACAGCCCCGGGGGTTATAAACATGTTGATATGGTTGTGATTTTTTTTCTGACTGCGGTTTCAAAACCATGCACCAGAATCCACTTCTTTCAACTTAGTAATACATTTTGGATGTGTACCTAGAGTTTAAAGCAGAAAAAACGGAACTTTTAGAATTTTCATTTTTTGACCAAAACGACAGCCCCGGGGGTTATAAACATGTTGATATGGTTGTGATTTTTTTTCTGACTGCGGTTTCAAAACCATGCACCAGAATCCACTTCTTTCAACTCAGTAATACATTTTGGATGTGTACCTAGAGTTTAAAGCAGAAAAAACGGAACTTTTAGAATTTTCATTTTTTGACCAAAACGACAGCCCCGGGGGTTATAAACATGTTGATATGGTTGTGATTTTTTTTCTGACTGCGGTTTCAAAACCATGCACCAGAATCCACTTCTTTCAACTCAGTAATACATTTTGGATGTGTACCTAGAGTTTAAAGCAGAAAAAACGGAACTTTTAGAATTTTCATTTTTTGACCAAAACGACAGCCCCGGGGGTTATAAACATGTTGATATGGTTGTGATTTTTTTTCTGACTGCGGTTTCAAAACCATGCACCAGAATCCACTTATTTCAACTCAGTAATACATTTTGGATGTGTACCTAGAGTTTAAAGCAGAAAAAACGGAACTTTTAGAATTTTCATTTTTTGACCAAAACGACAGCCCCGGGGGTTATAAACATGTTGATATGGTTGTGATTTTTTTTCTGACTGTGGTTTCAAAACCATGCACCAGAATCCACTTCTTTCAACTCAGTAATACATTTTGGATGTGTACCTAGAGTTTAAAGCAGAAAAACATGAACTTTTAGAATTTTCATTTTTTGACCAAAACGACAGCCCCAGGGGTTATAAACATGTTGATATGGATGTGATTTTTTTTCTGACTGCGGTTTCAAAACCATGCACCAGAATCCACTTCTTTCAACTCAGTAATACATTTTGGATGTGTACCTAGAGTTTAAAGCAGAAAAAAATGAACTTTTAGAATTTTCATTTTTTGACCAAAACGACAGCCCCGGGGGTTATAAACATGTTGATATGGTTGTGATTTTTTTTCTGACTGTGGTTTCAAAACCATGCACCAGAATCCACTTCTTTCAACTCAGTAATACATTTTGGATGTGTACCTAGAGTATAAAGCAGAGAAACTTGAACTTTTAGAATTTTCATTTTTCGACCAAAACGACAGCCCCGGGGGTTATAAACATGTTGATATGGATGTGATTTTTTTTCTGACTGCGGTTTCAAAACCATGCACCAGAATCCACTTCTTTCAACTCAGTAATACATTTTGGATGTGTACCTAGAGTTTAAAGCAGAAAAAACGGAACTTTTAGAATTTTCATTTTTTGACCAAAACGACAGCCCCGGGGGTTATAAACATGTTGATATGGTTGTGATTTTTTTTTCTGACTGCGGTTTCAAAACCATGCACCAGAATCCACTTCTTTCAACTCAGTAATACCTTTTGGTTGTGTACCTAGAGTTTAAAGCAGAAAAAACGGAACTTTTAGAATTTTCATTTTTTGACCAAAACGACAGCCCCGGGGGTTATAAACATGTTGATATGGTTGTGATTTTTTTTCTGACTGCGGTTTCAAAACCATGCACCAGAATCCACTTCTTTCAACTCAGTAATACATTTTGGATGTGTACCTAGAGTTTAAAGCAGAAAAACATGAACTTTTAGAATTTTCATTTTTTGACCAAAACGACAGCCCCGGGGGTTATAAACATGTTGATATGGTTGTGATTTTTTTTCTGACTGCGGTTTCAAAACCATGCACCAGAATCCACTTCTTTCAACTCAGTAATACATTTTGGATGTGTACCTAGAGTTTAAAGCAGAAAAAACGGAACTTTTAGAATTTTCATTTTTTGACCAAAACGA